>NC_092231.1:21613393-21738393 GCF_036320965.1 Panulirus ornatus | reverse complement strand
GGGGATGACCAAGGATTGGCAGGTCTAATACAGATACCAACTCCGCTTCTACTATGAAGCTGATGACATCGGTACACCTAGTACACTCATTAAGACTTTCTGAAAAAGCCAATGTTTGTCATCGAGCGAGATGGCATCATGGTGCGGGCGCATTCCGTTCGAATAATTAAGACTCTAATGAATGTCTTCATATCAGCCGTCCTCCAATCATCGTGCGTGTTTTTGTTCGTTACAGTACGCTTTCTACGTACGCACTCTGGAGTATGAGGTCAGGTCATGCGTTGGGAAGCTACTCATCACCACCAGGTCGCCACGCCCGCCAAAAATTTATGGAAATTAGTGTAGCTTGACAACACTGCGTGTGGCTGGCTTTTTCGTGGGCGACGGGAGAGGCAGGTATGGAGAAGCCTAACATTCATCGAAACCTAGTGCATATAAATTGGCTTCCTTCATATTTCCAGTGATCTTAAAACAGTCAGAGGAGACGACAGAAGAACTGGCAAGAGTAAATGTTGCTGGTCGTTACATTTCTTCAGCCCACATGGGATATGAGATGCGAAAGCGAGTCTTTGCCATTAATCTTTTCAACGTGATGTTACGAGCCTTCAGCAAGACGGTGCGACTTTTCGGAACGATGGCCTGGCTTTATACCACCTAAGGGTCGTATCGTCGGACTAAAGGAAGTTACTCGACTGATCGATACAACAAAATGTCATTACTGTCAGTCAGTCTGTCCGTCAGCATGCATGCCGAGAAAGCTGCCAGACGCACGATAAGCCCCCCCACCCTATTCATTTCCTCGGCAGGATACAAACTGCTCATTGCTGAGGTGATATATTTTCGGGAAAACATTCTGGCACAACGAGAAGGTTGTGCCAGCAATATGCGAGGTATAAACTACGTCATTTCGCCGTTCAAGGGGTGGTGGCTAGGGGAGGAAGAGGTGGGGTTGATCATGGAGGTTGTGTTAGCCACGGAGAGAGGGAACAGTGGTAGAGGAAAGGTGTGGTGACCTGGGTGTGAGGGCGTGGTGGTCGTCGTGATGAGGGAGGGCGTGGTAGCCCTCCGCAGAAGCGAACAGTCCAGGTCCTGGACCGCTTGATTTAACTCTCAAATAAATCGTGGATAGCCTTTGTGTGAGCAACATAATCATAGATCCTGATAACATGAATCTCTAATTCACTTGCTTAGCAACCCTAATAAATAATTTAATCCATATTTCCTAATGAACTAAAGAACTTTTCATACCACCGACTCTTCACGAGTAATTGGAATTGTTTACCACAATGAAGTACGACAACTTGCCATCGTGGGAAACAAACGCTACACCGCTCCTGGCCAGCGGTCAGGCTGCCGGCTTTCCCTGCCGCTCACCACCACCAATCACTCACTGATCTGTCTCCTGATTATGTGATATAGTGACGGGAAATTAAGTACCATTATTTGCGCCTCCAGAGTCATATATATATATATATATATATATATATATATATATATATATATATATATATATATATATATATATATTTTTTTTTTTTTTTTTTTTTTTTGCTTTGTCGCTGTCTCCCGCGTTTGCGAGGTAGCGCAAGGAAACAGACGAAAGAAATGGCCCAACCCACCCCCATATACATGTATATACATACGTCCACACACGCAAATATACATACCTACACAGCTTTCCATGGTTTACCCCAGACGCTTCACCTGCCTTGATTCAATCCACTGACAGCACGTCAACCCCGGTATACCACATCGCTCCAGTTCACTCTATTCCTTGCCCTCCTTTCACCCTCCTGCATGTTCAGGCCCCGATCACACAAAATCTTTTTCACTCCATCTTTCCACCTCCAATTTGGTCTCCCTCTTCTCCTCGTTCCCTCCACCTCCGACACATATATCCTCTTGGTCAATCTTTCCTCACTCATCTCTCCATGTGCCCAAACCACTTCAAAACACCCTCTTCTGCTCTCTCAACCACGCTCTTTTTATTTCCACACATCTCTCTTACCCTTACGTTACTCACTCGATCAAACCACCTCACACCACACATTGTCCTCAAACATCTCATTTCCAGTACATCCATCCTCCTGCGCACAACTCTATCCATAGTCCACGCCTCGCAACCATACAACATTGTTGGAACCACTATTCCTTCAAACATACCCATTTTTGCTTTCCGAGATAATGTTCTCGACTTCCACACATTCTTCAAGGCTCCCAGAATTCTCGCCCCCTCCCCCACCCTATGATCCACTTCCGCTTCCATGGTTCCATCCGCTGCCAGATCCACTCCCAGGTATCTAAAACACTTCACTTCCTCCAGTTTTTCTCCATTCAAACTCACCTCCCAATTGACTTGACCCTCAACCCTACTGTACCTAATAACCTTGCTCTTATTCACATTTACTCTTAACTTTCTTCTTCACACACTTTACCAAACTCAGTCACCAGCTTCTGCAGTTTCTCACATGAATCAGCCACCAGCGCTGTATCATCAGCGAACAACAACTGACTCACTTCCCAAGCTCTCTCATCCCCAACAGACTTCATACTTGCCCCTCTTTCCAAAACTCTTGCATTTACCTCCCTAACAACCCCATCCATAAACAAATTAAACAACCATGGAGACATCACACACCCCTGCCGCAAACCTACATTCACTGAGAACCAATCACTTTCCTCTCTTCCTACACGTACACATGCCTTACATCCTCGATAAAAACTTTTCACTGCTTCTAACAACTTTCCTCCCACACCATATATTCTTAATACCTTCCACAGAGCATCTCTATCAACTCTATCATATGCCTTCTCCAGATCCATAAATGCTACATACAAATCCATTTGCTTTTCTAAGTATTTCTCACATACATTCTTCAAAGCAAACACCTGATCCACACATCCTCTACCACTTCTGAAACCACACTGCTCTTCCCCAATCTGATGCTCTGTACATGCCTTCACCCTCTCAATCAATACCCTCCCATATAATTTACCAGGAATACTCAACAAACTTATACCTCTGTAATTTGAGCACTCACTCTTATCCCCTTTGCCTTTGTACAATGGCACTATATATATATATATATATATATATATATATATATATATATATATATATATATATATATATATATATATATATATAGAAGTGCATATGAACGCGTACCTTCTACGAGTCCACTGGGAAAATGAAACATGATAAGTTCCCAAGTGCGCTTTCATGTAATAATCACATCATCAGGGGAGACACAAGAGAGAAATATGTCAGTTGATATACATCGAGGAGACGAAGCTAGGACGCCATTTGGTAAACATGCCATAAATATATATATATATATATATATATATATATATATATATATATATATATATATATATATATATATATATATATGTATGTATATGTGACAACTACTGTATTACTGTAACCATTTATCATTTAATGCTTAACCAAGTGCATAATGTATAAACCTTACTATTCATTCCGTAAACATTCCTGTATATCTGCCACCCTCTCTATCAAGATAAGCCTCACTTATGTGCTTACCCAAAGTGTGGAAATATCCAGCTCACCCTAATCTTAAACTTACATATGTCTAAAGCCAATAACCCGTTATCTATTTATTACATTGTTAACATTATATAAATATATATATATATATATATATATATATATATATATATATATATATATATATATATATATATATATATATATAACCTGCGTCTTTCGGTAAGTGATTATTACTAATCAGCGCTGGTGCCTTTGCTGGCAGATGATCACCTTCCGTCACACGTCTTCGCCTCTCGTGCGCTGTAGACACTTGACGTGTAAACACCCGCACCTGACCAGTCTAGCCAGTGGCCTCGCCTGACCAGCCTGCCCCCTGGTGCGTGACATGTTTTATTGATATTCATGTAACTCTCTCGGTGTATTACATGTGTTCGTGATCTATTCGAACCTTCTTTCTTAAATTCTTTTACGTCTGGGGTGTACACGTCTATCATTACGCATGACTGATGATCGACCCATTTGTCAAGCTTAAACTGGTTCATGGCAGGTTAGAAGGAGATCATGTAATGACGGTAAGTCATACGGAACGTGATGTATTTGCACTGAAGTCCTCTCTACTGACCCAAGCCGCCATATTGGCTTAACACGCCAGCCATAACCCCATCATTAAGAATTGCATCAAAAATATCCCAGTCAAAGTGGACGACATGAATGTTACCACAGTGGGGGTCGGGTACCACCTTGTTTGTAGTGGTGTCGGCAGGTCCTTCACACCAGTGGCGAACCACAGACATGCCTTTCCGACACTTTTTTAACCCCCCCCCCCTCCCCCTCCCTAATGTTTACACTACCAGCTTAACCTTAGTATAAATATATCCACTTCAGAATATAACTTACGTTTATGGCAGTAATGAAGGGTATTTGTATGAAAATTATATATCTTACCAACATTTCCTAAGGTTCAAATGTGTTCATGTGACATTCTGCTCAAGATGGGAACTTATGTAAGAACTTCAACACCACGTCGTGTAACAACTGCACGCTTCTCACGTACCACTCACTAGTGGTAAATGCACTTGACTGGGAGACACTAGGTGGCAACCACTGGTGGTACACGTACCCCAGGTGGGAACCACTGGTGGTACACGTACCTCAGGTGGGAACCACTGGTAGTACACGTACCCCAGGTGGGAACCACTGGTAGTACACGTACCCCAGGTGGGAACCACTGGTGGTACACGTACCTCAGGTGGGAACCACTGGTGGTACACGTACCCCAGGTGGGAACCACTGGTGGTACACGTACCCCAGGTGGGAACCACTGGTGGTACACGTACCCCAGGTGGGAACCACTCGTGGTACACGTACCCCAGGTGGGAACCACTGGTGGTACACGTACCCGAGGTGGGAACCACTGGTGGTACACGTACCCGAGGTGGGAACCACTCGTGGTACACGTACCCCAGGTGGGAACCACTGGTAGTACACGTACCCCAGGTGGGAACCACTGGTGGTACACGTACCCCAGGTGGGAACCACTCGTGGTACACGTACCCCAGGTGGGAACCACTGGTGGTACACGTATCCCAGGTGGGAACCACTGGTGGTACACGTACCCCAGGTGGGAACCACTGGTGGTACACGTACCCCAGGTGGGAACCACTGGTGGTACACGTACCCCAGGTGGGAACCACTGGTGGTACACGTACCCCAGGTGGGAACCACTGGTGGTACACGTACCCCAGGTGGGAACCACTGGTAGTACACGTACCCCAGGTGGGAACCACTGGTGGTACACGTACCCCAGGTGGGAACCACTGGTGGTACACGTACCCCAGGTGGGAACCACTGGTATAAAGTAGATCAGCTGGACATCGAAGCGGCCAGCAGCCACCCAATGGCAGTATACACATGTTTCCTGTGAGCGGGAGAGGCAGCAGGTCCTCCTGGTGAGGTTGTGGGCGACCCGTCAGGTTCCCACAACCCTCTCTCCTGCAGTACATAAGGAGAGATTTCCCCCCCGAGCCAGGTGCCTTATATGGCCGAGGGGGGAGGGAGCCTCAGCATCCTGCTGAAGTCTTGCCTAAGATCCATAACGTGATTGTGGCGCCAGAGATATGCTCGAGTTTCAGAAGACGTTGACGTCTTTCACCAAACATCATTCCCTCCAGGCTGGATGATGCCGGCCATGTCGTGCAAGCTCTGCAGCCCTACAAAAGCACTTCATTTCGAGGTTCCGATCCTGGCGAGTCACTAATGATAGATGAAGAATGGTGGAGAAAGAACAAATTCGTGCGACCGAGGAGGGAAAAAAAATAAAAATTGAACGATGCTCGAAGAAAACCAGATCAGGTTTGGATATTAGTAGCAACGTGTCTGCCTGAGATGAGGGCCGGTGTTGAGGCAGACACACAACAATGTACTGAGGAGAGAGGTGCTCTCGTCAGTGTGTGTGTGTGTGTGTGTGTGTGTGTGTGTGTGTGTGTGTGTGTGTCACTCAGCTGTGTCAGACGCACTGGCAGGGTTTCATCCGTGCCACCAAGACGATCGGAATCCCTTTCGTCTTTCCCTCTGTCTATAACCCTCCGTAAAGCCATGTGCCAATACACCTTCCATCTTCAGAGGTCGGGTCTACAAACACCTCAGGGGCGAGCTGAGATCACTCCTTCCTGAATTACGTCACAGGTAACGTCATCGTAGCGTCGTGCTCAAGAAGGGGTTACAGTGTGGTGTTCAGGGCAAGGTAGGGAGGCTGGCATAGAACAGTGATGGATGTTGGCAGTGATTAGCTAAACTGTGTTGCCAGTGATTAATCAAACTCTGTTGGCAGTGATTAACTAAACTAGTGTTGGCAGTGATTAACTAAATAGTCTTGGCAGTGATTAACTTAACTGTGTTGCCAGTGGTTCACTAAACTGTGAACGCCAGAAGGTACAAAAAGCAGCAGCGCCAACCATTGCTATTGACCTGCCGTGGCATGCACTGCCTTCACTGCCAGCACTGGACCTTACCTGAGGTATGTACCTTACCTTATGCTTATCTGCCCTACACTCTGCAGCAGCTGAAACACGTATGATATAATCGAATATTTGCAATAATGGGAAGCATCAAATAAGTTCGTCTGGTGAGTTCATCATTCAAAAAAATCGATTTTGAATCGACTGGTTGTTTAGACAAAAAAAAAAAAAAAACTTGCTCAGGTGATTTAACAAGTGTTCCTAAATGTACAGTCCATTTCTTTTCATGCATAACTTTATTTTTTCATCCCGTTTTTACCATGTCGCCTGTAACCCACAACTTCCTCCATCACACAAGATTGTTAACTTCCCCTTCCCTCTTCTTGCAGCAAGTTCTACTTCTTCTCCCTCTGGTACTTGCCTGTTCTGGCTCCATCAATTCTCATTCTCTATCTAGAGACATGCTCTCACCTCCTTATACTCCTCACCTATTACTCTGCTGAAGCTGAAGCTGTTACCTCTATCATCGTCAAATCACTTGATCGGAACGGTTCCCCACCTCATCTAAGGACTCCTTCCCTTGCCCTCAGCTGACCCCAGGCCACCCTCCTCCCAAACTGGGTCCCGGGGGTTGACAGAGAGTCTCCAGTAAGGTCAGAGTAAGGTGCATCTGTCTGGTGGTGATGCAGACTTGACCTTAACTTCTCTTTACCTCCACAGCCAATCCTTATGATCTCTCGTCCCCTGAGACACTGTGTGGAATACATTCTGGCGCGTCCTTCCTTTATAAGTAATGATAATGAGAATAATGATAATGATAATGAATTAGGAAATTATTTGTCATGCTCCTTGTTACGTGTGATGTGATGATCCGTCAACACAACGCAGGTACCATCCCCAGGTGCACATCCCAACAGTAGGGTCACAGGTACCATCTCCAGGTGCACATCCCAACAGTAGGGTCACAGGTATCATCTCCAGGTGCACATCCCAACAGTAGGGTCACAGGTACCATCTCCAGGTGCACATCCCAACAGTAGGGTCACAGGTACCATCTCCAGGTGCACATCCCAACAGTAGGGTCACAGGTACCAATCCCAAGTGCACATCCCAACAGTAGGGTCACAGGTACCATCTCCAGGTGCACATCCCAACAGTAGGGTCACAGGTACCATCTCCAGGTGCACATCCCAACAGTAGGGTCACAGGTACCATCTCCAGGTGCACATCCCAACAGTAGGGTCACAGGTACCATCCCCAGGTGCACATCCCAACAGTAGGGTCACAGGTACCATCCCCAGGTGCACATCCCAACAGTAGGGTCACAGGTACCAATCCCAAGTGCACATCCCAACAGTAGGGTCACAGGTATCATCTCCAGGTGCACATCCCAACAGTAGGGTCACAGGTATCATCTCCAGGTGCACATCCCAACAGTAGGGTCACAGGTACCATCCCCAGGTGCATATAACAATAGCACACCATCCATCACCTTACACGTTCCTCACCTTCTGTGAGCCACCTTCTCCGCCATCTGCCACACAGGGTCGACCAACCTCATCTTATGAAAGTACTTATAATTTACTACGTCCTCATTCTGCCTCCAGACGATGAGTACAGCAGCTGTCCTCCTTCTAAGTCCCGGACAGGTCCTCCTCTTGCCAGTCGCCCCCCAGCAGCGACAGCAACAGTAGTAGTAGTAGTAGTAGTAGTAGTAGTAGCAGTAGCAGTTGCAGTAGTAGTAGTAGTAGTAGTAGTAGTAGCAGTAGTAGTAGTAGTGGTAGTTGCCACATCGTAATACCACTTACCCTCCCTCACCTTCCAGTAAGTCAACAGCTGTTGGCGTTACCTGTGACGGTCCGCTCACCTCCCTGGAGTTCATCTCTCAATGTGATCTAACTACCCTCTTCTATAATTCCCGTCTCGATTTTTTTTTTTTTTTTAGCTAAAATTCCTAATAGAAACCTCCCTTCAGCTTCTTCCCGCACGTTTAGTGTTCTTCAATCTGAAGTTTTCTTCGTCTACCGAATTCATTTCCCCACTTACGTACCACCTTCATTCTTACTCACATCGACTTCATTCATATCTTTCAGGTTGTTCTTTCATTTGTAAATTAGTTTTCTGTTCTTTTCCCGAGCCTGGAGTACCTTTTCTGTTTTATCTTCTGCCTTATCTACTATCGCCTTTTTTTTTTATCTAATCTTTCCTATGTCTCAGAAATTCGTTCATCATCTCTTTCCTATTCTTTCTCATGACCTTCACATTTAGCATTTGTTCCTTCAACTACTTCGCGCAGTTCTTCGCGCCCACCACCATCATGTCTTTATCCCTTCGTAGTTTCCAGTGCATTTAACGTCAACAAATCATGACGAAAGGGAGTTCAATCTCACATAACAGATAAGGAGAGAGTTCAGTCATGATAAGAGAAAGGGAGTTTAATCTCACATAAAAGATAAGGAGAGAGTTCAGTCAAAATAAGAGTGCCTCGATACACCAGACGTACTTAACGATAAATCATGAAAAAGAATGGCACGGGCCTGACGCCTTGTAGGATCCCAGCAGCTTTACGCCGCACACGTAGTCATTAAAATGTTGCCAACTCTCGAGTGACGTTCCACCTGGTGTCTAATTTATGTATGCATGATAATGATTCGCGTCTGTCCGCTCTCTGCGTACAAGGCAACGTTGGCTAAGTGTTCCACCGCTCGTGCATAACTTTCTCGTATCAGTGTGACGCAACCTGTTTGCATTATAGCACTGCAATACTACTGCTAGGCCCCTTGGGTATGATGGGCTGACCTGTGACCCAATCCTCAGAGGGTCGGGTCAAAGGTCAGCCCATCATCCTCAAGGGTCGACCAATCGTATGCCAGGGTACAGCATTGCAGTACCATAACCAGCAGGTCATGATGCCCAATTAAAGTGTCACACACACACACACACACACACACACACACACACACACACACACACACACACACACACACACACACACACACACTCTGAAACCATAACCCAACATTGTCTTGTGATGCAGACAGTACAAGACGCACATTGTTAGCATGACTACATAAGTTAACCCCCTAGTATATGTACACCTTGACGACTTTAACTGTCCATGATAAACGCAGCTGGTCACAATTTCCCTGTCGTTTTCGGTATGCCAAAGTGACCGACCTTATTTGTTTAGTATGATGAAATTGTTTAAAACGACAAAAAAATGTCCCCCCTTAAAGACATGAATTATTCCAAGCCATTTGTACTGTTTATGAGAAACATAAAGAATATATATAAAGGAAGTGCACACTGCGTTTGGTTCGTGAAAACTTTTGTAATACAAAAGTTCTTTTACGGCCCATGAGAATGTCACCTGCACGTCTCCAGCACAGAGGCAGCCCATCCACACAGTTTCACTTTAATCCATTGATAACTTTACAATATCATGACACAAGTCATACAACTTTGGTCCACACACACACACACACACACACACACACACACACACACACACACACACACACACACGTGCCGACTGAGGAACAGGTGTTGGGGAATATGCTTCCACGTCGCAAGACAAACATAAAAATGAATTGAGTAGAGAAGGGACTTTGCAGCAGACGTTAGACAGATCCTCTGCTGCAGACACAGAGCAGCAGACGTTAGACAGATCCTCTGCTGCAGACACAGAGCAGCAGACGTTAGACAGACTCTCTGCTACAGACATACAGAGCAGCAGACGTTAGACAGACTCTCTGCTACAGACACAGAGCAGCAGACATTAGACAGATCCTCCACTGCAGACGGACACAGAGCAGCAGACGTTAGACAGATCCTCCGCTCCAGACAGACACAGAGCAGCAGACGTTAGACAGATCCTCCGCTGCAGACAGACACAGAGCATACGATAACCACATAGTTGTTACAACTGGGTTCGACTACCAGCATACTACCATCGTCCCTAGGGTATGCATGGCTGACATGCTCCCTCCACACGCACGGCAGAGACTTACGGAAGGTCATCACAGGTCCGGTAGAGTTCACAGGTCAGGACACCAGGTGTTAGCCTCTCCACTCGCCACCAGGTGTTCCAGGTCCACTGTCTATACAACACATTACCAGCCCCACACCTTCCCTGTGTTGCCAGTAACCTCTGCTCCTCCACAAACTGATCATACTTCTCATCCTCCTCTTCCATGTTGTACACCTTCGTGTCTACACTCAGGTAAGAGTCTGGAGGCTCAGAGCCGATATGATAGAGTGCCCCCTGACAATCCACATCAGGGTCTCTGGGTCTCAGGTCTCAAGAACTCCGGTAAATATTTCCCCAAGACTGAAGAAACTGGGATTGTCGTCCATGGAAGTGGAATTAAGCCTTATAACCCGAGAAAATCTCATTTATGGCTCTCGAGAAAGCATATGATAGGGTTGATAGAGATGCCTTGTGGAAGGTAAATATATATAAGGTGTGGGAGGAAAGCTGCTAGTAAAGCAGTGGGAAGTTCTTATTAAGGGTATGAGGCGTGTGTACGAGTAGGAAAAGAGGAGAGTGAATGGTTCCAGGAGAAGGGATGGTCTGCAGGCAGGGGTGTGTGATGTCAACATGGTTGTTTAATTTGTTTACGGATGGGATCGTTAGGGAGGTAAATGCGAGAGTCTTGTAGAGGCGAGTATGCAGTCTGTAGGGGATGAGAAGGCCTGGGAAGTGAGTCCCTTGTTGTTTGCTGATGATAATACATTGGTGGCAGATTCCAAAGTGACACTGCAAAAGTTGGTAACGGAGTTTGGGAGAGGAGGAAAGGAGGAACTTGAGAATAAATGTGAATAAAAGAAGGTTAATAGGTTTGGCAGGGTCGAGTGACAAGTGAGTTAAGGTGTGAGTTTGAATGGAGAAAACTTGGAGAAGTGAAATGTTTTAGATACCTGGGAGTGGAATTGGCAGCGAATGGAACCATGGATGCGGAAGTGAGTCACAGGGTGGGGGAAGGGGCGAAGGTTCTGGTAGCGATGAAGAATGTGTGGAAAGAACGTTACTGGAAGGGTAAAAATAGTTATGTTTGACAATAAAGTAGTCCCATCAGTATATATGGTTGCGAGGCATGGGCTATAAAAAAAAAGTTGTGCGAAGGAGGGTGGATGTTTTGGAAATCAAATGTTCTGAGGACAATATGTGGTGTGAGGTGGTTTGATCGAGTAAGTAACGGGTAAGAGAGATTTGTGGTTTAAAAAAAAGTGTGGTTGAGAGAGCAGAAGAGAGTGTGCTGAGATGGTTTGGACATATGGAGAGAACGAGAGAGAGAAGGTTGATAAAGAGGATATATGTGTCATCTGGAGATGACAAGGAGAACGGAAAGACAAAATTGGAGGTGGAAGGATGGAGCGAAAACTATTTTGAGCGATCGGGGCCTGAACATGCAGGAGGGTGAAAGGCATGCTTGGGATAGAGTGATTGAAACGATGTGGTATACAGGGGTCGACGTGCTGTCAATTGGCTGAACCAGGGCATGTGAAACGTTTGGGGTAAACCATGGAAAAGTCTGTGGGGTCTGGTTGTGGACAGGGAGCTGTGGTTTCGGTACATTACACATGACAGCTTGAGAAAGGATGTGAGCGGATGTTGCCTTTCTTCGTCTGTCCCTGGCGCTACCTAGCGAGTGTGTGTGTGTGTGTGTGTGTGTGTGTGTGTGTGTGTGTGTGTGTGTGTGAGGCTGGGTTCTGGCGCTGCCTCGCTTACACGGGAAATGGTGATCAAGTACAATAATATATATATATATATATATATATATATATATATATATATATATATATATATATATATATATATATATATATATAAAATCACAAGTATCCGCTATTTCCCACACGGTAAATGTGCCTTGGAGGAAAAAATCACCGCTTCGCTCACTCTTCTCCGTAATACAGGAAGGATTTCCAGCCCCTACTCCTCACAGTCGCGTTCCAAGACAAGCAGGAGATACGTGACCAGTATTCTTCCTCCCCTGTATATATATATATATATATATATATATATATATATATATATATATATATATATATATATATATATACAGACCCAGACTCTGTGTGTCTGTGTATGTATTAAATACAAGGGGATCTCGGCCCCCCTCTGTAACCAAACTCCTGCATCAATTCCCCCTTTACCAGTTACTGGGCCATCTTGTACTGTGCTTGTATCTATGTAGTTAACACAAGAGGCCCTTAAACCCACCTCTGTAAACTTGCCTCATCTCCTCCTATATTTGTACATAACTCAAGTTTGCCTTGTGTCTTATTATACTGACGCGCCCAGACCCCAGCATGTGGCCTGCTGAATAAAGTGATTAACCCAACTACCTCCCGGTGCTCCCTCACTGCGGGAGTCCCATTACCCCCACCCACACGGACGTATTAGACCGTGAGGGGTGACTTGTTTTATAAGGTTTGCCCCCTTCGAGAAACCTCTTACAGCAGGGTTACCTCCTACAGTCTAATACGTCTGTGAGGGTGGGGCAACAGGACTCCAGCAGTGAGACAGCACCAGGAGGTAGTTAGATAAATCACTACAATACAGCGTGTTGTGTGCAAGTTTGGGAGGCAGCGCTTCTAGTATTAGCCAGGTGTATATCAACATGCCCCTCGCGTCCTCATTCCTACGTCCAGAATGTAACTGTCTAGCTTATGCCGTGGAGTCAGATCTACAACTGGAGCAATACGTAGAGTGAATGGTCTGTCTGTCTCGTGTGACTCGCGCCACTCTGGAGAATATCTGATGAAGTCATCGGGAGTCCTCACCCCTGTGGGACAGCCCGGGATGGCTCTCAGGCTCTAGGAAGATGCCAGAAGGAAACACAAACATCCCAGGCATGAGAGTGTGTATGTATGTGACCTGAACACTGCCATCTACGGGTCACAACCTCAGGTGGAGCAACGAGCCACAACTCTATATCCAGACTGTTCAGTTGATTCCCAGACCATGTGATGTGGGCAGGATCCCCGCCTCCAGTTCCACCAGTGTGGCTTCACATCCTGCACCACCAGCCACTGCCCACAAACCTTTCTTCTTCACCTACACCATCTGCGTCTCTCATCACCGCCGCCCTCCACACACACCCCCGCGCAGGAGGACCTTCTCGATTTCTTTCCTCATCCCGTGGCATCCTACGCGAGCTTCACTAGCGTGGTCAACCTTCCGTCGCTCAACTCACCGCCATCATCCTACCATCTCCCTGTACAATGTCGACCCCCGTCCATCGCCGTGTCCTTACCCATAATCCATATCCTCTCGCGCGTCTGTCAACCGCCTCAAATGCTTCTCCCATGCTCTTGTTTACATTCGTTTCCGTGTCGTCTGTTAACCTTCTGTCGCTGTGAAGATCACACAGAAAGTACTTCCCATACGTATATATCTTGAGGTATCCAACGTGGCTTCTGCCAATATCACATACATGCAGTTCTCTCAGCCTACGGGAGCATGACACGGTCGCACAGGCGAATCACTGGATAGTTTACAACCTCACTTTTGAGTTAGTTGGTCCCTTCTCACCAGTCACGGTTGCAATCCATATTATCTTCACCAGTCACTTCTACCTCCCAGTACGTCATATGATATACAACCTTAATTCAGATCAACTTTAAAAAGGTATCATTTTCGGTCCTTTTTTTTTCTTTCTAAAAAGAAGGCAGGATTCAAGAACCCCTTAACTGACCCGTATTTTCGCAGCAAAATCATCATCCTAGAATCTTACCAGTCAGTGTAAAACTAGAGTTAGAGGAAGGTAAACAACTGATCACACACTACGCACGACAATGACACCGTCCACACCACAAGATTTTTGTGGTCGTGTAAAAAAGAAACCAGATACAGTGTGGTACAACATAACATTACGTGAGAGGTCAGCGTCCAGGTCAGCGGCTGTGTGCGTCCGGAACTAGAATCATACTTTTCCCAGTTCGGAGAGTAGCAAGACATTACTCAGCACTGAAGTGTGCCAAACGTATGTATATGTCAGAGTTATAGCGTCCATGTGAGAGGCGTACCTTACCCGACACAGGGGAGACCCCCTCAGCCTGTGGCCCTAACCCTACCTAGCGATGCCTATTGAAGTCTACGGGGGTCTTCATCCCTACAGCCCGGGCTGGGCCCAAGAGGTTGGGTTGGGTCATTAGTCGACTTAGGTGTTGGAAGCCGAAGCCCGCAGTCTCCCACTGCCTGGCTGGTCTGATACACTTGGTAGGTACTTCTCCAGTGTGCTCTCAAACTTCTCTAATGTAATCTTACTCATAAATTTCTCTCATGCCTGTTGTCCCATCCTGTACTGTGCTTGAATCTACTCAGTGAATACATTGGGTCCTCAGCCCACTTCTGCACCTTGCCTTATATTCACCTATAATTATATAACTCTATACACTTAAGATGGTCGAGTGTCAGTAATGTCCTGCCCACGTCATAGCATGAGGAGACGCCAGTAATATGACCACAACAACAGCCAGCCTCCAGAGGACACTGGGTACACTCCCGCCCGGTGCACACCGCTCATGACTCGAGACCCACCAGTTACTGACTGATGGTCATCTGCTGTCACTGGAGGAAGATTAATCTATCCGGAGAGAACTGGACACACGACTATCCTCCTCCATATCCAGACCTGGACACACGACTATCCTCCTTCATATCCAGTCCTATAAAACAGTAGTTTGGTAATCACAGATGCTTTTCATGTTCTCAACTCCCTTTTGGTACGGTTTTTTTACGTTATCTAACCTTACGATGGTTTCGAAGGTCTTCTACCCCCACATATGGGTCTGGGAACTTACTTTTACCTTACGTATATTTTACAATGCTTCCGAAGGTCTTCTACCCCCACAGCTGGGTCTGGGACCTGACCTTACCTGATGTATATCTCCGATCAAGCTAGCGTGTTGCTTCTTTGCTCGCTCATGCTACTGGAGGCTGCAGGTCATGAAGAGCTGTAAAACACACGAACTATCAACCAGTGGCAGCCAAGTGGTGGAAGGTACAGTCGGTCGTCGGGTCACTATAAGGCCTCGAACAGCCTGACTGATCAAGATCAATAATGTAGCTTGGTCTTAGATCTGCCTGTAGGAAACGCTCGGGCCTCTAATACCAACGTATGTGATAATGATTCACCCATGGGTGAGGAAGCTTCGAACCCAGTCCTCACGGCGCTGTGCCTTCTGTTGCTTTCCACGTCTCTCTGTACAGCATCTTATACTAGCAAAGCGAACCGCTGGGTTCCACTCTAGCCCCGGGAACTGGGCGTCCCTGCCCTCTGTCAGCCTGCAGGGTCAGGTCTGGGGACCCCGGCTCTGTGGGAACAGATCCCATGAAAGGTACACACCCGACACGACCCCATGCCACTGAATATGTGGCTGATGGTATTGGATATAATAGACAGACATGCAGACACTAACGGACAGACAGATAATGATAGATAGATAATGACAGTTAGGCTGACAGAGAGATAGAGAGACAAGCAGACGGACGAACAGACAGTGACAGATAAACAGACAGACAGATGGAGAGAGAGAGATACACAGACAGATAGGCAGACGTGTTGACAGAAAGAGTTAGAAAAACCTGTCCCATTGAACCCTTTTGAAGACCTCGTTACACCTGTATGTCACGCGTGTTACCGGACTCCGCCTAGTACATGGCTACAGAGTCAGCAAAAAGTCACCTTCGGCGAGGCTGTACCATCGTCATTAAGGGGGAAGACGTGTAAAGTCTTGTCAAAGGCCATCTCACTCCAAAGGAGTCCATCATTTCTCTGCTCCTGTGTGGAGCGCTGTCTCGAAGCTGCAGGATCAACGTAAAAGGGGTATTGAGGTATTAACATCCTATAACCCAACCTACATTCGGAAATAACTTCTTACTGGCACGACAGCCGTGGAAGACTGTAAAATACTACCTCTGAAATCCACAGGTGCCATATGCATTGACAGAAAGAACACCTTACACATCTACGACCCGAGACTCTTCAACACCTTGCCTGGTGTCATCAGAAATAGCCTGGGATGCACGGTAGAGAAGTTCAAGAGTGCACTGGACAAGTGCCTATAAAGTGTACTAAACCAGCCAGGGTGTGGGGACTATGTGGGCCTGAGGGCTCCGGCTTGCAACAGCTTGGTCGGCTAATGATCCAACCCAACAGCCTGGGCTCAACCCGGGCTGTGGGGGTTGAAGACCCCCCCAAAAAAACAAGTAGTAACCAGGCAGTCAGGGCGAAGATAACCCATGGCCTCATGTGCTTAACCTTGTGTTGTTATCTGGCCAGTTGCTGAATGTTGCCCCTACAAACCTGTGTTGACCATACAGCCCTCGACGTTTATCTATCCTGCAAGAGAATCCAACACCACATCCTGTGTATCTATGAACATGTCTGTAGACTAAAGTTCCTCAGACATGATCCTACACTGAAGTACCTCGGGCATACATTGAATAGTGGTTACAGTAGTCGCCTGATTGGTGACTTTTTTCTACAGTGCAAAACAGATTAGTGTTTTGTATCAGTATACGAGTATGAGGACAAGCCACACCACTCTATTACGTGAGGTGTTGTTCTTGTGGTTCTTCTTCTTTTTCTTCTTGATGTTTTTTAAGCAGATGACTAGGAAGGGTAATACATACTGATACTTTTTTATGCAGAGGCGGTCAAGGTCCAGCATCTCTCTCTCTCTCTCTCTCTCTCTCTCTCTCTCTCTCTCTCTCTCTCTCTCTCTCTCTCTCTCTCTCTCTCTCTCTCTCTATCTATCTATCTATCTATCTATCTATCTATATATATATATATATATATATATATATATATATATATATATATATATATATATATATATGTATATGTAAACAGATGTTTGTGTATATCAGACAGGAGGTGAGGACATTACAGGGTGAGGGTTAGGGGGCAGCGGGGGGAGGCACCACCTGCTGTCCACTTCCACAGGCAAAGGTCAAGGTAAAGCCAGGCAGCCAGGCACCACCACTCTCTCGCTGACTCACGATTCGAACCCCACGCCCAAACACCTGTTACTGGTCATATATATATATATACCATCTGCCGCTCTGCTCATCGCACCCACATCCCCTCCGACAGATGGAAGAACCACGGGGGCCAGGATGCCTGAGATGGGAATCACCGGATGAGTTAAATGAACTCACAACCTCCTCACCAGCAGATCACAACACTTCCCTCGGATTTGGACGATCTCCGACGCCTCCAGGGTAGGACATCCTCGCCCCTTGAGAACTGTACTTAAGTCTTTACTGTTCCCTCCTCTCGTACCTGAGACAGACACGGACCATAGTGCCATATCCTCCTCTGCAGATGTCACCAAAATAAAAATTTACCTGAAGGAGGCATTAACGAACGTACAGATGTATATATATATATATATATATATATATATATATATATATATATATATATATATATATATATATATATGAAATCTTCCGTAGGGTCGTAGATGATGATACGCGAGTTTTATGATTCAAAGTTTTAACAACCTTGTTATGGGGGCAATGACGAGATAAAACATAATAAAATTGCAGTAGAGAATACAGAACTGAAACGGACGACCATATCTATTACCTTGAAGGAGCCGTGTGATAGACCTCAGAGTAACAGTGTCTGAAGACATCTCAGGCCAGCTGTTGCCCCTTCAAAGTGTGCGGTCGGACGGATCAAATGAACCATCAAGACACGACAGGTTAATGCAGAGATGACGCTCCTCAAGGGACTAATACTCTCACGACCACAGCCCTGCACTGGCGGGCGAATCTGCTGAGCTGGAAAATGTGCTGAGGTCTTTCACGGCTCAAAGTGACACAGTCAAGAACCTGATCAACTGGGAACATATGAAGGCGCCAAAGCTGCACCGTCCAGAGCCCAGATGGGAGAAGTGTATTATAATTCGCGCTCAGAAAGTCCTGGGAAGTCGAGAGATGTAGGGCAGAGCAACAAGAGGACATGGGAAGAAATCAATCATTAAACTTGTTTGAAAAGATAAATAGAAGTATTTTTACAGAGTAAGAGTAGTAGGTTAGTGGAATAGAAAGATTGAGGACATGGCTGATATAGACAGAAGTTGTATGATAGAGGAACATTCAAGAGATGGGGTGCTATGTCTGTAGACCTCCCTCTCCGTCCAGTACAAACGGGTAATTAGACAAAAAGGAGGCTGGTTAAGAGGCTGGGTCTTCAGTTGTGAACAAAGGGGAGACTACTTCGATGGAAGGACGAAATTATGTCGGAAAGAACAAAGGACATGTCAGGTGAGCCTTCTTGAAGTGGATTGAGGTCACCAGTGGAGTGTGACAGGGTTCTGTTCTGGGACTATTACTCTTCTTGATAAATGTGAATGACTCGCTAGAAGGATTGAACTCCAGCATCAGTATACGAAGGAATACAAAGGCATTCAAATAGCAACAGACCGTTGGGTCCTTTCGAGGCTGTTTGTGGTAGTGGAAGATATCAGAAGATCACAGAATAATGTGGTAAACGTTAGTTTGAGGATAATGCCAAGGTCATGACGGATTTTGAAAGCGAGGAGGATTGCATCGACCAACAAGAGTACTATGACAAACTCCAAAGCTGACCAGGTTTAATATATGGTGGATGAAATTCAACGCAAGTAAACATAATGCTGATGGAAGATAATGGGAATATCATCCGGCAGGATATAATGCTTCAGGAATTTGCTTCTCTTCGTCCCTAACCTGCCGTGCGAGTCCCACATTAATACAGCAGCATTCACATGTTTGGGTAAGGGAATATTCAACTAGCTGTTCACATTCTACATGAGGAATAACTCGACTATGCTTCTCAGATTTGGTCACCATATCTAAAGAGGTACAAAGAGCTGACAGAGAAGGTCCAGAGGAGGGCAACGTAAATAGTCCCAGAATTAAGACCGAATCACAGGTTGTGGTTAGAGGCTTTGAATTCGTCCACCATGGAAGAAAGAAAAATAATTAGAAAATAAAAAATCCTAATGACGCAGACAGTAATGAGATAGTCGACAGACGCAGAGACACAACACTGAGGTCATGACTTGAAGACAAAAAATTGCAAGAAAAGATCTATGGAACAGAATGAAAGATGGACAGCACAATTCCATTTAAAAACTTGCATGATGCAGAAAGTTCAAGAGTTAGGGACGCCAATGTAAAACCACCTCCCAGGACAGTAAAAATAGGTCATCAAAAATAAGTAATGACACGCGCACACACACACACACACACACACACACACACACACACACACACACACACACACGAGAGAAGGGTCCAGCATGTAGAGGGTAAATCTGTTGTCACCCGCAAGAGCCGTACCGTCGTGCTCAAGAGACGTACCGTCGTGCTCAAGGGCCGTACCGTCGTTCTCAAGAGCCGTACCGTCGTGCTCAAGGGCCGTACCGTCGTGCTCAAGGGCCGTACCGTCGTGCTCAAGGGCCGTACCGTCGTGCTCAAGAGCCGTACCGTCGTTCTCAAGGGCCGTACCGTCGTTCGCAAGAGCCGTACCGTCGTGCTCAAGGGCCGTACCGTCGTGCTCAAGAGCCGTACCGTCGTGCTCAAGAGCCGTACCGTCGTGCTCAAAGGCCGTACTGATAGTTACAAAAAAAAATAACATACCACTGTCGTGTTACACATTCCATCTTGATGAGGCTTCATACGATAAGAAAAAAAAAGAAAAATTATAAGACACATATACTGGCCGAGTACGATGGTTGCCGATCAATATGACCGATAACAGAACAATCATTAGCTTCATAAGTGACACGGAGTCGTTCTTCCTTGAAACTGGCGGTCACAGGATGGGCCGGCCGAGTCTTATCTATCATTCTTGTCAAAGGAATATAAATGATGCTTCACACAGATACGAACAACATGATTGATGACGGGATTGCGCCGTCATTAGCATATATTTGACAGGGTCAACAGGAACTTTTCAAAGTCGAGTGATACTGCAATATATATATATATATATATATATATATATATATATATATATATATATATTGGTGGATGTCTAGAGCCAAGGTCCTTACCGTCAGGGACCTTGGCAGTTCGATCGTCCAAGGAAGCCATGTCTTGCATCATGTATCAGTAATGTCGACTGGCTCACGTTTGGACGCCACACGGGATGCTCTTTCCGCTGGCTCTCGAGCGGGGGTGTGTGAGCCGCCGGGCGGACAAAGCAGCATCATCAGTCCGCACACCGCTGTGCAAATAATAATCAGCGATATTTAGAAAAGGATCTGGGAGCCTCGCCTTACGGTACGCTCAGGGTTGGGGGTACACGTATACAGTACGCCACTCGCGGCCAAAACTCTTTTCATTTTCAGATGTGCAAAGGTTGTATTCAGTATCTCGTACTCCCACTTATGGCGGGATGTCCCGTGGAAAAAAAAGGTAATAGAATAGAACATGTGACCAAAGGGTTCCTTAACGTAACATTTCAAGAAAGAGTTTATGATGTACTTGTGAAGAAAGCGTTCCATTATTGTGGGAGAAATCCTTACAGAAGAGAATGCCACATCGTCACTTGCCCTTCGCAGACACCTGCTATGGAGAGTCTTCTGTTCGTCCAGAGGTCGTGTGACAACCAAGCCTTGACCAGTCAGCAGGCTCCTTAAGGCCTCAGCCCACAGCAACCTGCCTGACCAGGGGACGCTCAGTAGCTGCTCATCTATCATGGTCTAGTATCATTCTACCGCCTGGATCACAACGTATGTGCGTCAACATTCCAGACACAGTTGTGGAAAGATAACACAGATGTTACGGACGCGGAATTCGTAAAAGCCTTTGACACACGCAGTCACTGTTATATGAAGGGAATAACTGACTCAGTGTGACACTGGGCATATATTTTTTTGTAAACAGATCCACAGAGAGTAATATCTAAACATACGAAATCCAGTGTCTGTGTTCGTTAGTAGCTCTATCTCCCTCCTAGGGAACTGCACATGCTCCCCTATTTCTCAGATGTGCGTCTGAACTAATTTAGTAACACAATACCTTCGAACGACACCAGTAAGGGGGTACCATCAGCTAAAGAAAACGAGCGCTCGTGATCCACCAAATCTTCGAGCTGGCCTGCGAAAGTTACATGATTTTCAACACGGGAGTATTTCACCTGCGCTACATTGGGACCCAAGACCTCGTCACATAACAACGAGACCATCACGGAGGAGGACGGATCGTAACACGAGGGAGATGTGTCAAAGAACTTGGGGTGGTGATGACTGATGCCCCGGAGGAACAATAACAAAGGGATTGTCAAGACGATGCAGATGATAGGTTGGATGATGAGGACGTTCTGCCGGTGATGCAAGATCATTGTACTCAGGGGAGTCTTGGTCATAGCCTGAGTTGTGGAGGCAGCGGTCATAGCCTGAGTTGTGGAGGCAGCGGTCATAGCCTGAGTTGTGGAGGCAGCGGTCATAGCCTGAGCTGTGGAGGCAGCCTCCTGCCTCCACAGTTGTGGTTTACCCACCAGCTCAGCCTGCAGCTAAGCTTCCTTCCTGAAGGTTTAGTCTATCAAGCTGTACGATGGTGTTCGACCCGGCTGGTCCCGGGTAAACTGTGGAGGAAGCCGTCATGCTGTTGTACGATGAAACCCAGCCGGGGGTTTCCCTTGGTGCCGGTAGCAAAGAACTGTCTTTGTTAGGAATTCAGAGGTCAAACCTTCTAGTATTTTCCAAGCGTATAATATGATGTTTCTCGCGCGTTTTCACAGTGATGAATAAGTTTCAGAGCCTTTAGTGTCTTCCTGTTGCTTAAATATTCACTGAATCTATAGAGACATTGAATAACCTTTGGATGTTTTCCAGCTCACCTATGTCTCCAGCCCTGTATGGTGGCGTCAGCATACAGTTGGAGTCCAGTCTGGAGAGATCCAAGACTCTGAAGTCTCACCAGTGATCTCGGTTCTTTGGTGTCTTGAGAGTTTGCTACACCCAGATTATCCTCCTCCTCACAGACATGACATTATCTTTTGTTATATTCTCCACAGGCGTCAATCATCATTCCTACGACTTTTATATGCATTTCTTTCATGTTATGATGTTATGCACCGTCCTGTTCTTTGTATGTAACTTCTTCGTTCCTTCGGTGGCAGAGCTGGAATATTTCTCCGCGGCCATACTGTTCTATGTGGACAACAAGCGTATTTAAAATCCTACAGTGACGTATAGCAGCTTTATGTTCGCTGATCCTTTTGGAGTCTTGCCTTATTTTCCTTCAGTAAAAGGCTAGACATCCGTTACAAGGTGTACCGTATACCATACTATCTTCGCTGCCACCTGTACCAATTTCTGTTGTTTTCACCACATCACCTTAATTTCATTTCTGACGAAAGAAGCAATGTATATTTCCGTCTTCTACAATCATCTATTTGTATTTGGTGCCTTCTTTGAATCTGGAATTGTGATATATCTCTTGTTTTCTGCAAAGTTGCTTTCAACATTCCCTCTGCACCTTTTCATTATGTTATTGGCCTTCCACTTGAGTTTAATCTGCCCGTAAAGCTTCATGTAGCACTTCCATATCCAATATTTTGTATGTAAGCACCTTACAATCTAGGAAAAGTTTCAAGCTACCGCATGATGGCCTTGAAGGCCATTTTGAGGCAACCAAAGGCCTTATAGATTAAACTTAGTTCACTTATCTCATTCCAAGTAGTAAGCGACATAGAAGTTTCAAATTATAATGGAGGTACCTTGATATGAATGGGTACTAGATTCTGGCCAGCAAAGGTCATTTCTCAAAGTTCATAGTTCCTCTGCCCTCTTGGTACACTTTTAACTTAGAATTAACCGCATAATTCGAGTTTTCAACAGTCGGTCTTGAAAACCATGTGAAATCTAAAGAAATATCATTTTGATAAATTTTTCCTTATAAAAAACATTATTTCCCGTGCTCTACCTAGTAATCTTGCTAGTATATGATAACAAATGCAAAAGGACTGGGTGATAAGCGTATGGCGAAGGTGGACAACTGATTAAGGACAGACATTGGTGGAATGACGAAGTTAAGTTGCTAGGAAAGAGAAAAGAGAGGTGTAAAGAAGTTACTTATAGGGAAGGAGTGCGAGTGAGTGAGAGATGTACAAAAGAAAGCGGCAGGAGGTCTAGAGGACGGTGACGAGCTAAAAAAGATGGAAGAATAGACAATCTTTCGGAAGGAAGTTAACAGTGTGAGAAAAACAAGAGAACACATGGAAACATCGGTAAAAGGGGCAGATGAGGAAGTGGTAACAGAGAGATGTGGTGTAGAGGAGGTTGAGTATTTTGATGGATTGCTGAATGTGTCTGATGACATGGTGGCAGATGTTAGGTGTTTAGGTCGGGAAGGTATGCCAAGTGAGCTAGTCATGGAAAGTTGTTTGGTGAAGAGGGAAGAGGTAGTGAGAACCTTGCGAAAGTTGAAATGTGGCAAGGCGGCTGAAGTGGATATTATTGCAGTTGAATTTCTTAACAAAGGGAGTGACTGTTTCTGACAGATTACTCAGGATTTTCAGTGTATGTATGGATCATTGTGAGGTGCCTTAGGACCGGGAGAATTCCTGCATAGGGCCACTTTATGAAGACATGGGGGGAGAAAGGTGAGAGTTCGAAGTACAAACGTGTAAGTTTGTTGGAGTACCTTGTAAGTTGCATAGAGTGGTGATTCAGAGGGTGTTGGCAGAGGATGGAATATGATATGTGGATGAGGTGTTTGCTTTGAAGAATGTGGATGAGAAATACTTACGAGAAACAGGATGTGTAAGTGGTAAGTGTGGCAGATGCTACGAGTATATGGTACAAGAGGAAACGTTTTAGAAGCAATGAGGAGATATCATCAAGAGACTAAAGCGCGTGTGTGAGTAGGCAGAGAGGAGGTTGAGTGGTTTCAGGTGAAGGCGGGTCTGCTGCAGGGGTGTGTGATATAATGTGATTTAATCTGTTTATGGATGGGGTAGTGAGGAGGGTAAATGAAAGAGTCTTAGAGAGAGGATCAGATATGCAGTCTGTTGGGAGTGGAGGGGGAGGTGAGTCAGCTGATGTTTGCTGATTATACATTGCTGGTGGCAGATTCTGGTGAGAAACTGGAAGGAGGTGGTGTGTGAGTTTGGGAGAATGTGTGAGAGGAGAAAGTTGTGGGTAAATGTGAACAAAAGTAAGGTTATTATGTACACCAGTGAAAACAGAAAGTGTGTTGGGAGTGTAAGCTTGACTTGGAGGAAGTGGAGTGTTGTGGGTACTTGGGAGTGGATGTGACAACGAACAGAACTATGGAAGCTGAAGTGAGCCATAGGGTGGGTATGGGGGCAAAGGCCCTGGCCGCACTGAGGAACGTTTGGAGAAAGTGGTCACTGTTTTGAAACGGTAAAACCTGGGCATGTTTGATAGTAACGTCCTGCTCAAGAAGTTACGACCTGCCATCCCTGAGAAGTCAAGGCTACTTTAACTAGCCATCCCTGTGATGTTGATAGTAAGTAGTCATCCCTGCCTGGTTAAGGCTACTATAACTGGCCGTCCCTTTCAAGTTAAGGCTAGTCTTACCCATCCCTGTCAGGTTCGTGCTCCTGTAACTAGCCATCCATGTGAGAACCCCTTGTCCAAGGACGGTCTGACTAACCTCCATGTTACCCCTCATCCCTCCACTGACTCATGCTCAGCTGTACCTCCATTCATACTTGACAACCCCATGCAAGTCGAGAGGGAACCTCTCCCACCCCACGAGTGCCCGCCACCCAACCCCATGGCCGACTTGTAATCAAGAGATATCAGTACCTAACCGGCACCATAAGAGGTCAGGCATCCCCTGATAACTCCCCCCAACTCTCTCCTTCACACGCTAAGAAGTACCTGAAAAAAAAATCGTGAGTTTACGGTAGACTGACTAGGCATATGAGCGTCACAAGTATTGTTTTCCCTTCTATGATAAATCTCACACACACACACACACACACACACACACACACACACACACACACACACACATATATATATATATATTTCTTTCTTTCTTTCATACCATTCGCCATTTCCCGCATTAGCGAGGTAGCGTTAAGAACAGAGGACTGGGCCTTTGCGGGAATATCCTCACCTGGCCCCCTTCTCTGTTCCCTCTTTTGGAAAATTAATATATATATATATATATATATATATATATATATATATATATATATATATATATATATATATATATATATATATATATAAACCTGGCGAGCTCAGAACATGCCCAAGTCAAAGGCCATCTCGGGTGAGTGAAATAATCAGAGAAAAAGAAAGTAGAAACTGGTCATGGGTCCGCAGGTGTTTGTGGACCCGACTCGTGAAGGCAGAGAGATGATAGCAGGAGGGAAGGACGAAGGTGGCAAGAGAATTTCACGGCTCAACTGGTCATGCAGAGAAGGAAGTATCACAACGATCAATCCTCGGGTGGCTCGTTTCCACATACAAGCTATGGGAAGCAGCAGCTGGGCGCGTGCCTTCCAAGCTCTAGAGACGGGAGACACATGCAGACAGCTCACGAGAACAGTAGCCAGGATAACCACTGTTGGAAAGAGAACAGCAACATCGCTACGTAAAGAAAGGGAGAGAGAGAGAAGGCTTTTGATGCCACTCTGGTTAATATAGAGGTGGAGGATTAGCCACCCCAGACGTGTGAGCGGTATTACATACTTGAAAGAATAAAACCCATGAAATAGCAGCTCAGAAGAAAGAGAATTACGGCACCTAAACAACACTCCTAGCTTTGGGAAGCAGACTTTGTGACATTGATTATGATGAGGGTCTTCCAGGATAGAGTGATGAACATGGTTATGACCAACATGCTTACGTTATCACAAGACTGAGGTAAAGTGTTTTGATAACCAGAGGGAAACAAATGATTCATAGATAAATAAAGTGAAAATTGCGTTTCAGCACTACCCAGTTTACTCAGGTTACTGGCTACCCTTCTGAGATACTGCACAGGCGCGAAATGAAGGAGGCAAATTGTTCACTGCGAGAGAGAGAACAAGTATTGGAAAGAGGAGGGAAGGGAGAGTGAGCTGCAGCATATAAACTTGAGTCATCAGTATAAGAGTGAATTAAATTATAAGACAGATCGTTCACTGAGAAAAGAAAAAGAGTAGAAGACAGGAAAGGACCCCGAGGAACACCACTGTTGATAGAATAGGACGGGTAAGTCGTCGCTCCATCACTGACTGCAGCAACGGTCCGGTCAGAGAGGAAATTATGCATTTGGCAACAGAGAGAAGCAGAAAAACCAAACGAAGGGAAATCAGAAAGCCAAGACGTATGCCACACCTTCTCAAGATGCTTTGGAGATGTCGAGGACTAAGAGAAAAGTTTCACCAAAATCCTTGAGAGACAGGAGGACCAGAGGTGAGTCACATAGGTAAGAAGATCGCTAGCAGCCGCGGTCTCGAATTTCAGAAGTTCTTGTGCAGTTCGTATACGAAAATTTCTTTTCAACCACATCGGGGACGCCTTCCTAGCAGGCGCCTCTTACCTTCTTCTGCCCTGGAGTTTGGCCTCTCAGTTTCTGCGAGAATCTGGACGTCTTTTCCACATCAGCTCAACCAAAATACGTGTATCTGGGAAGGAATTTCTAAGGAAGGCTTTGGCGGTATGATCAAGTTTTCAGTGTGTCTGGTTTCCCTGAAGTCCAATCGTTGATGTACTTACTTCTACCGCCATCGACTGAATCCCGTCATGATCTGTTTCAGGAACCATAAGACGTTCTGGAACCACAAGACGTTCTGGAACCATAAGACGTTCTGGAACCACAAGACACTCTGGAACCATAAGACGTTCTAAAACCACAAGACGTTCTGGAACCACAAGACGTTCTGGAACCACAAGACGTTCTGGAACCATAAGGCGTTCTGGAACCATAAGACGTTCTGGAACCATAAGACGTTCTGGAACCATAAGGCGTTCTGGAACCATAAGACGTTCTGGAACCATAAGACGTCCTGGAAGAATAAGACGTTCTGGAACCACTGTGATGGAGCAATGTCTGCTGAAAACAAACATCATCCTTCAACGATGTAATGTCAACATCACTTCTAAAGAAATAACGCAACGCAAGAAAGTGTAGATGCTTGTAAAGCCATTATTTCACTTCATAAACAGAGTACGGGAAGGCTCGCCTCACGAGGAACAAGAAGCAGCGCAACAAAAGAAGACAGGCGTGCGCAGGTGACCTTTAAAACGAGTTTCCCTGTAGCAGAGGCTGACGAAGGCTGCTGCCGCCTCGTGACCCGCCCACCCTCCTGTAGCAGAGGCTGACGTTGGCGGCGGCTGCTGCTTCGTGACCCGCTCACTCTCCTGCCCCAAAACAGGTGTATGTGCCTGCCCCTCCCGTCTCTCCCCCCATCCCCGCCACCCTGGGAATAATGAGTGGCAGGGGAGTGGTCGTGATACACGGAGGGGGGCTGACTGGGGGTAATTATGGGGGTTTCAGGGCAGAGAGAGAGAGAGGGGGGAAGGGAGGAGTCAAGGAGAGGTGGGGTAGCAAGATGAGGAACAGAATTATAAGGAGCAGGCACTTGCATACACCGAAAAGCAGCCTCCAGACAGTAACAGCACAGTGGAACAAACTGCCTTTTTGATCACGATAGTGACGACCATTAACGAGGCCGGTACGATCCCTGAACACGACCATTACCTGAATCATTTTCTTAAAGAAAAGAAGCAGATGGGTGTACAGATGGCTATTTGGGGGACAAGAAATTAATTCAGTCTCAAAACTGAACCTCTATTTTCTTCCCCCGTTTCAGATTTGACCTTCCTCCCAAGCGACGCTAAATGCAGTTGGAGTTGGGAAATATTTCCCGGTCGCTCTTTCCATGAAACTCCCAAGGCAGTGTATCCTCTCATGGCCATGAGGTGTGTCATCTCACTCACTCCCTGCTGGTTGTTCGGCCTCTCAGGCAGTGGTGGAGGGGGAGGTGCCCCCTGCTTTACTATCCTGTTTCTGCCACAAATCAGATCATTACCGTAGATAACCTCGTCATGGGCCATCAAGTTCTCTGTTATCTGGAGTCCTTCCCATGTACTCCACCTCCAGGCCAGCAGGATGCCTCCTCCACCTCCACGATGCTAACTCCACCTCCACGATGCCTCCACTTCCACGATGCCTCCTCCACCTCCAAGATGCCTCCTCCACCTCCAAGATGCCTCCTCCACCTCAACGATGCCTCCTCCACCTCTAAGCCAGTAGAAGCATCAATAAATCTCAGAAAAACGGAGAGGAAGAGACACATCCTGAGGACGCCGCACCTTGCAGACTACTGACGGAGGGGTTGCTGGCCGGGGAGAGGGGTGGGGAGACGCTGGAGGTAAAAGTAGTCAAGATCATCATTAATCTTCCAGCTGTAGTGTATTCACTGGGAGACATGTTGACGATGACGCCTCCTCACTTGCACCTCATGACGGTTTCGGAGGTCTTCTACCCCCACTGCTCGCTCTGCGACCTTCCCTTACCTAACGATGGTATTTCGAAGGTCCTCTTCCTCTGACGAACTTGCCTTTGTACAGACAGGCTGTCGGAGGATGCAACCCTTGATAGCCCTCACATCCAGGCTTGTGTTACGTAGACTCGACAGCTCTAACATCACTATGCAAGGCTAGCGAAAGGTGCAGAATTTAGAAAGTGTTCGGAGATCTCTCGCAGCCCATATTAACGTGGTTAAAGATACTAAATTACTGGGAACGGCTGAAATCACTGAGGTTATACTTCCTGGAGCGCAGCCGGAAGAAGTATATTATCTTCTAAACCTGGAAAATCCTCGAAGGCATGATTCCAGACTTACAGGCAGACAACATCCTAGTGGCATGACGGGCATGGATGACTCGATAAAACACTCACTTTAAATCTAAAGTTGAGATATGCACAAAAAGAAAGACTCTTAAACACCTTGCCTGTTGTCATCACAACACCATGGGATGCACGGTACAGAAGTTTAAGATTCCCTAAACAAGTTTTAAAGTGTAACGGACCAGCTAGGCTGTAGGGGCTACGCTGGCCTGAGGGGCTGCGGCTTGTTATAGACTGGTCGACCAACGACCCAACCCAGCAGCCTGGGCCCACTCCGGACTATGGGGGGAGAAGATCCAGGGGACTACTTCAGGTAAACTTCAAGCACATGGAAGGATCAGTGATCCTCATCTTACCTTCCTGCCCCAGGAACCCTTTCTGTGCAGGTTCCTGCCGTGCACCGAAAGCCAGCCATGTCCCTCGAGCGGAACCATAGGTCAAGAAGTCCGATGAAATGTATTGCTCTTTTCGAGGTTAGTTTAGGTAACTGAGGAGGAAGTGTTCTGAGTATTTAGAGGAGAAGTTGCGTCTTAGGCATGAGGGGGTCTTGTGAAGTAGTGAGTCGATGTTTGTAATCTTGCGGAACAGATGGGCTGTGTGCAAATGAGAAAGCATAGCTCGTACATGTCTGGGAGATGTAGGTTCAGATGCGTGTTTCTCTGGTGGAGTGTACTTCAGACAGAGTTGGGGAAGGATGGGGGTGGAAGGGTTCAGTGTCGAGTGCTCGCTGTCATTACAATGTCCATAAGTTTTATGAATGACGTATCTGTTGGGGGACGAAGGATTTGCGAGTACAAGTTGCTGAAGTAAGGGGCAGGGGTGAGCTCTTTCTTCTTGTCTGCAGATTGGTGGATGGTCATGCAACAGTTTGGGTGGGAGTGGTCACATGCTGCTGCAGAGAACAGGGTGTCGAGCACGATGAGGTCAGACTGTATGAGAAGAGCATTTGTTTCACTCTGTCGGTGATGAGTGATGGTGGCTGCCCAGTAGCCAGCGATGGTTCTGAGTGTTGTGCTTCCTGTGGTTTGTAGTCTCTTTGCTTTTGACATAGTGGACGACCAGGAAGGTGAGGTGTGCTTTAAGATGGAGGCAATGTTTGTAGAGGTTACGGCCAGATTATTCTTCTTGTCCAAAATTGGTACTAGTCATTGCTCTGGGAGCCATTTAATTTGTTTCTTGCTCTCTGAGTTGATGTTTGTGTTATGGGAAGGTAATGTCACTTATGCGGTTGTATATGATACCTAGTACGGTTAATGTTGTGTTGAGTTAAAGACAAACAAAATCAAAATCACACACACACACACACACACACACACACACACACACACACTGGAGAAGATGCAACGGAGGTGACAACTGTTGTGCCAGAAGTAAGGAAGGCGAGGAACAGGGAGAGGCCACCGGCCCTGGACTTACCAACATTGGAAGTGAGAAGAAAGATGGCAGACGCGATTATAATCGTCTGGTTTCACAATCGATACAACGGCATCCGTATCCAGAGAGAAGCAGACGACAACCACAAGACTAAACAAGAAGCTAAAAAGGAAATTTAAGGGCAAGTGTGACATGAAACATTTCTCGAGCAGGACAAAGGTGGATGAAGGGAGGAACACGCAGCAACAGAAGAGAGAAGCAGCGTTCGAACATAACTTTTAAGAGGTTTAAGAAATTGTTTGTGAAACAGTAGAGAACGGATGGGAGATGAGGCCTCACGAGTGTAGGAGTTCCGGCCCTCACATGCTCAGATAGGTAGTCAAAACACACACACACACACACACACACACACACACACACACACACGCTTCCAACAGAAATGAAAATTTGACCCCTTGAAATCCCTTTTAGGAATAATAATAAGAATAAATTTTACTTTCGAGGCAAGTTTTTTTTTTTATTGGGGGGGTCGTGAAAGAGGGGCTGGTGTGTGTGTGTGTGTGTGTGTGTGTGTGAGATAGGGGGAGGGAGGGGGTGGGAAACAAAGGAGAGACGGGTTGCCGGGTCCACAGAACCTGAGACAGGGAGATAATCCACACTTGGTCGGGAGGAACGAGACAAGTGGCGGGAGAGAAAACTCAGCGGGAGGACCACACCAGGTTGTGCTGAGGGAGGACTGAGGTGGAGGGAGGAGGGGGGGGACACTAACGGCAGACTGGACGCCTCAGTCGGCCACACCTGCCTCCCTCCTGGCTCCCTTGATCGTATGATGGGCTGCTGCTGCTGGCAGGCGATTGGTGTCACGAGAGAGAGAGAGAGAGAGAGAGAGAGAGAGAGAGAGAGAGAGAGAGAGAGAGAGAGAGAGAGAGAGAGAGAGAGAGAGAGAGAGAGAGTTCCACAAACCACACAGACCCTATGGAAGGGCCTTAACACCTCAAGACAAAGATGTGCTCCCATGAAAAGGCATTAGGGGTAAAGGGATAGCAAAGCAGGAGAGAGAGAGAGAGAGAGAGAGAGAGAGAGAGAGAATGACGACATCATCAACAGCAAGTGAACATGGGAAGCCAGACGGGTCACGTGACGCAGCAGTGAAAGACAATGAAGCAGAAGAAGTGAAGGTAACCAGGCGCCATGGCTCTCCAACACAACACGGAAACACTATAAATGTTGGTGGGGGGGGAGGGGGAGCCCGGCGCCTGCCCAGCCCACCTACCCATGTACATCCCACCTACACCAGCCTCTACCCCGTACATACCAGCCTCTACCCCGTACATCACCTCAGGATCATCTTCAGACAACAGAGAAAGTAAACTGAAAGTAGAAAAACTAGCAAAAGATCAACTGGACAAAGACGTACTCAAAGTATGAAAAATAATGAGACGAATAAACAGAGAAGTATTGTATGATACGACGATAGGAATTTGATGTAAACGAGACATATTGAAGTGTGAAAGACAGATTGCTCCACCGCAAATTTACAAATTCTTTTGACAACCAGATTCAAAAGCCTTTTCTAAAAAGGAGAATGTCACAAAAAAGAAATAACAAGAGAGAAAAGATACCCAAGACCCCAGATATAAATAACAATAACAGGTCGACCAAGAACTGTGAAGTCCAGAAGGTCACATAAACCTCAGAGGGAGGAATGTATTATATTCTACCTGACCTACACTCTACTCCTACTATACCCTACACCCTGTGCCCTGGTCTCTAAACCTGACCTACAGCTGGGTCTGGGACCCAACTACACGGCTACTCCTCTGGTTAGTCAAGCTGTCGCAGGCCTCATACGCATTACCTACTCTGGCTGAGTGCGTCCATTTGGTAGACCCAGCGTGGCCGCGAAATTTCCCACTCAGTCTGTCTTTCCATCTTCTGGCCTCCTAGGCTTGCAGCATCTCCTGTTTTCCTTTGACACGCGTTACGACGCTTTAGTGGCATTATCTTGCACTCGTTCCAGTAAGAAAGTAAATTTCAAGCTTAGCCTTCAGACCATGAATTGAGGACGAATCATTTCACGAACTTCCATTGGCATTTTCTTCTCCCCCACACAACTGCGGGTGCATAAAGTCTTACGTCTCAGTATACCTTACGGTGGGTTCCGGGGCTCCAGAGGATAGTCCTGTTTAATATCAGTCGTCCAGGTAACACGTGACGATATATTAACCAGGATGTTCCCAGGCACCTTCTTGGTTTAAGGGGTAATGTCAAAATTTTGTGATCTCTTCCATAACGTGTATTGGTGGATCTCGACTGAACTGTTCATATCAGATCTTACTTCCTATCGTAATATTCCATTTTCCTGATATTTACGTATTATTTCAAATTAATCAATCGTTTACACTTCGGACATTCTCTTCTCCCCGACACAGTTCCGGGTGTATATAGTGTTATACCTCAAGTATACATTACGCTGAGATCCGGGGGTCTCCCCAGCCCACGACGCTCAGTGACGACTCAAGCTTCTCCCCTAGTGAGGCCATAGTCTACCAGACTTTAGTGAGGGCATAGTCTACCACACTGTAGTGAGGGCATAGTCTACCACACTGTAGTGAGGGCATAATCTACCAGATTGTAGTACGAGCACAGTCTACCGATTGTAGTGAGGGCACAGTCTACCAACTGTAGTGAAGGCAAAGTCTACCAGACTGAAGTAAGAGCATAATCTACCAGAGCATAGTCTACCAGGCTGTTTGATGCTGCCAGTCTGTGCTTTTCGTGTATTCTACAACCTCGCTTGTCTGACACATCTCACAAAAAAAAAGAACTTTAAATCGTAGAATCTTGTCCCCTCACATGTCTACTCTTCGCTTGGTTTCAGTTGCAAATTCCACCCAGTCTTCCATTCCAGCATTCCATCTGCCCGCAGGTTAGCGACCAGCCCTCCAGTGTTTTCCAGGTAACTCCTCCGTCCACGTCCTAGTGGATGCAGCTCCAAAGTCTCTTGTGTTCCACACGACTTTATAAAGTTTCATCAACAGATAATGGCGGTGAAGGTCATCTGGACCATTTTACACTTCAGTAATCATCCTGGCTTTAAATACGTTCTTAGTATCCATCCTGTCCATTTTCTTTCTCTTCTTCCCGCGATCCAATAGTTTCTTGTTAGTGTTACCTCGGGGTGAGTTCATCAGGCCCTGATCGACCATGCACCTCGCTCGTGTTGGGATGAGTTCATTTTCCGCTCTGTATTCCGCACTTGGCTTGACGTCTCCTTTCCTTCCGTGGCGGAGATGAACGTTTTCCCCCGGTACACGTCTTGTTATGCATGTCCCCTGCCTCACTGGAAGACTTCACCTATGTCTTGCAGGCTCTCGGTGTTCTCGGATGACTAGATTCCAGCATCTCGTATCATCCCCCACAAACGATTCGTAGATGTAGTGTGTGTGTGTGTGTGTGTGTGTGTGTGTGTGTGTGTGTGTGTGTGTGTGTGTGTGTGTGTGTGTTGCTCTCAGTTTTCACTGTCAGAAAGATACGTGTAGAAAAGTAGGGGAGAAAGCACAGTACCCTGTGGCTGCAGAGAGCTTAACAAGAGGTTGTAGATGCAGTCTGACTTCAACCTTACATACATACATACATGCATACATACATACATACATACATACATACATACATACATACATAAATGAAAGACAACGAGCTTTTAGGAAAAGGAGTTCGTGGGTACAGAACCTATTTGACTTCTACAAGAGAGGGAGCTCTGTTTTAGACACAAGACAGGGCTTGGAATATGACAGATGTTGAAAAATCTCAACACGAGACAAAGAGCATCTTGATCTCCAACAAAATAAGAAAAGGATACTCACATGCCGGGTCGACATACCAAAGAACTGATTCACAAGTCAGATCAAAGCATCTGTGTCATAGAAAATCATAACTAAGGAGCTTATCGGAGGAACAGGGGTATTATCACTCAGCAGAAAAAGTCTCCTTTAGGCACACCAGGTGTACTCCTCTGGTAAGGCCATCACAAGTTAGCCCGTCAGAGGTCAGGTCACTAGAGATCAGGCCACCAACAGGTCAACAGAGATCAGGGCAATACGATAAAAACAACAATGAGAAACCTTGAGGAAGCTACAAGCGCGCACACCCCCTGATATCCTGGCCCGAGGGAGGATAATCTGACAGACAGACATCGAGCAGGAGACATCGAAGTCTGAACACAGACACTAAAAAGTCTGGGGTGTTCAGTGCGTCTACGGGAGGATGGTTCGTACAGACGCTTGGGTTCTCTCGTCCAGTCTCAGTCGCAGATGGACTAAGCTGACGGACGGGGCTCCTGCACGCAGGACCTCGCCAGTCACTGCTGAACTTGTAGAGCGATGCTGGGCCTCGACCTCCCGACCGATAACAGAGGAGACTAAAAAGTATTCACCATCAAGCTCGAAAAGTTCAGTTTACCCAAAAGAACCCAAGAAACAAATCCATCCAAAAGAACACAAACGAATATGATGACTCTGTGACACACACACACACACACACACACACACACACACACACACGGAGAGAGAGAGAGAGAGAGAGAGAGAGAGAGAGAGAGAGAGAGAGAGAGAGAGAGAGAGAGAGAGTTACAGAAAAGAGAAGGGCATAAAAATAGGAATAAAAGAAAGGTAAAATAAGAACATCGAACTACGATAAAAAAGGGGGGAAAAAAAAGAATGAAACAAAGAGAAAATATGCCTGCTGAAGGATCAGTCATATGAGAAGAGAATTAGAAAAATATTAAAAAAAAAGTCAGAAAAAAATACACGATGGATGCAAACGTAAGAACTGTTGATGACTGAGGGAAAGAACAGAGTCAAACGTAATAATATAGAACAACGTGGAGGAGGAGGAGGAAGACATAAGGAAATGACAGAAAACTGAAGCCTAACCCGAAGAGATGATTGAGAAACTGATGAGCCACTACATGACGAGGCTACCTACCTATCTACCTACCAGCCAGCCTACCTACCTACCTACCTACCTATCAGCCTGCCTGCCTGCCTACCTATCAGCCTGCCTACCTACCAACCTACCTACCAGCCTGCCTGCCTGCCTGCCTGCCTGCCTGCCTGCCTGCCTACCTACCTACCTACCTACCTACCTACCTACCATCCTACCTACCAGCCTGCCTACCTACCTACCTACCAGCCTGCCTGCCTACTTACCTATCTACTTATCTTCCACCCACCTACTTACCTAAATACATACCCACCTAACCCTTCGTACCTGCCACATGATTTTTGCCCTCAAGCTCAAACGACAAAATCACAGATGCTGCGTTCATCTGGAACTGACTTCAACCATGTATCAAGTTTTCTTTTAAATGTTCCTGTTGTGGCTCCCAATGATGTGGCTCCCACTGTTGTGGCTTGTCTCTCCCGTCAGTACACGACTCACTCTTACCATTTTCGCTCGACGCAACTCACCGTAGTGAGGACGAGGGTCCTTTTACTTTCAGAAATACAATTCCTCAAAATCAAATCAACAATGTTTTCCATATCATTCAGTTAATGTATGTACTCCATGGTGTTCTTGTCGGCTTAATAACTCTACATCATCCCCGCTGAGAGACAGACAGACAGACAGACAGACTAGTCGGGAATTAATAATTATATAATGGTCGAAGGGAAAGCAAGTGCTAGACGGATGATGGTGGAGATAAGACAGCAGCAGCAGCAGCAGCAGCAGGATCCACCTATGAGGTACTTTGTTAACCTTGGAAAGTCTAGCGGAAAGTAACCGTGTGGAGGGAGGGGCGGCCCACCTTAGCCACGCACCGCCCTACAATCTGGCCGTCACTAGGCCAGCACGCAACACTCAGCATAATTAGCTAATGTTCAGCAGCGCACGCTGGCTGTGCCCATCCCAGACCGCTACAGTTAGCGGCAGCTCTCCCCCGAAGAATGAAGAGAGGTTCAGTTCTGAGAACATTCAACGTTAAGTATGATCTCTATACATACCTCTCACGCCAGCCCGTCCCCGACGCTCTGTGCACACACGTACCTGTTCAGGGAGAAAGAGGAGCTTATGTTAGCAGCCTTCCAGACACCACCATGTAACCAAAATCATTTCGTATGTATACCAACCAACCCGTCAGCCAGCCAGCCAGCACCAGGCGGGCCTCGCCCTCCGCCAACCAGTCCGGATATCCCACATAATTGCCCAGGATCAGAAACATATCATGTCAGCTGAACTTTAAATTTTTCTACTGAAGGTTAACTGACTTATTTGTAAGGTGATCTGTAATTCTTTTCCTCATGTCGAATATATATATATATATATATATATATATATATATATATATATATATATATATATATATATATATATATATATATATATATACACACACAGGGGTCGACATGCTCTTTATGGAGTGAACCAGGGCATGTGAAACGTCCGGGGTAAAACATGGAAAGGTGTGCGAGGTCTGGATGTGGATAGGGAGCTGTGGTTTTGGTGCATTACAAATGACAGATAAAGAATGGATGTGAGCGAATAAGGTCTGGCGCTCCCTCGCTGACGCAAGAAATGACGATCACTTCTGAAAAAAAAAAAATATATATATATATATATATATATATATACTTTTTTCATACATATTCGCCATTTCACGCGTTCGTTCGTGAGGTAGCGTTGAGAACAGAGGACTGAGCCTTAGAGGGAATATCCTCACTTGGCCCCCTTCTCTGTTCCTTCTTTTGGAAAATCAAAAAAAAACGGGAGGGGGGATTTCCAGCCCCCGCTCCCTCCCCTTTTAGTCGCCTTCTAAAACACGCAGGGAAAACGTGGGAAGTATTCTTTCTCCCCTATCCCCTATATATATATATATATATATATATATATATATATATATATATATATATATATATATATATATATATATATATATATTCTATATATATATATATATATATATATATATATATATATATATATATATATATATATATATATATATGAAACTGAGGTGTTACGGGACTCCGCCTGCTCTCGGTTATACCATGAGTGAAAAGTCACCTTTGGCAAGGCTATACCATTGGGAGAACAGTCTCGCCAAAGAACTTCTCCCTCCAAAAGGAGTTCGAGGTTCCCTGCTGCTGGAGGTACCGCAGCCTTGGGCTGCTGGCCACCTATGGAAAGAGACCCTGGGTAACGCCAGGACTTGGTTAGAAACTGGTCCTGGGGTTAATGTAAATAAACACACATATGTAAGCTGATTGTATAAATCACACGAGCTCTGCTTTTAGATATTAATCTAAATACAGAGTATTTCTCTCTTCTCTGTTGATTCTAACTTGAACATCTATCCTGGCGAGGCCACCAGACCAACTGGGGAAACATATTGTTTAGGAATATCAGGTAATGACTGACTGAACTAGAGGTAAGACCCGTTCCTATATTATCTTGCATCTTTAACGAATATCTGGAGAATATCTTGATACCGTCCTCAAGCATTGGCGAAAAGAGAAAAAATAGAGATATTCGCTACACAGAGTGAATAATGCTTGTTGATTATCTGACATACACTACAACTCAAACTGGTTCATGCAACACAGTGCATAATAACATATTGTGATGCCGCGGAGATTTGTAAACCTGAACCAGAGGTCAGAATTGCTTGGAGTGAATCGACTGGCATATACTTACACTATACAAAATTCACAGGTAGAATAAACTTGAGATGTTCATTGTGTTTAATAAGGTGTTTTTAAAACACCTTAATGACGAGCGTCGGAACACTCGATATAGAAGGTTAAGACTGACAATTATATACTTTTTTCATACATATTCGTCATTTCCCGCATTAGCGAGGTAGCGTTAAGAACAGAGGACTGGACCTTAGAGGGAATATGCTCATTTGGCCCCCTTCTCTGTTCCATCTTTTGGGAAACTGAAAACGGGAGGGGAGGATTTACAGCCCCTCCGCTCCTTCCCCTTTTAGTCACCTTCTACAACACGCAGGGAATACGTGAGAAGTATTCTTTCTCCCCTATCCCCATATATATATATATATATATATATATATATATATATATATATATATATATATATATATATATATATGTATATATATATATATATATATATATATATATATATATATATATATAAAACATACAAACCTCCAACTGCCAGGATCGAACCCGGGACCCCTGTGGAAGAGTAGGGAATGCTAAACGCTAGGCTATGGGCCCATAGCCTAGCGGTTAGCATTCCCTACTCTTCCACAGGGGTCCCGGGTTCGATCCTGGCTGTTGGAGGTTTGTATGTTCTATGAAGGTGCGCGTTCATATGCACTTCATTCGTGTATATATATATATATATATATATATATATATATATATATATATATATATATATATTCTCAAATTGTTTCGTGTTCTCTGCGATGTTCGTTTGTTCTTCCTCAGTTTTGAGCCGGTCTGAACCTGTCTCGGCACGAGACTCCACAGCCACCTGGTGGCGTACTGTCTTGACCAACACACTCTCTCTCTCTCTCCCCACACACACACACACACACACACACACACACACACACACACAAAGGTCGTGCGACCCGCAGATCAAGGAGCGGCGGGATCCTACCAGTCGTCCTTCCTGGAAGTGGTCGTACGACAGGTGTGTCAACACGACCACGACCACAGCAGCACCAGAGCCTCCTCCTCCTCCTCCTCTCGTCCTGTACAACACCAGAAAATCTAAATTATAAAAACTCAATTTATATTTCATTCATTTCCCGTTCCTTCACTATCTCTTTTCATTCTTAATGTCTTGAAAGACGCCCCAAGATTTATGACCAGTTCGGTACAAAGGTCAACGCTGAATTTACAGACGGGTTGGTTGGTTACTCTGGCCGGGGGAAATACTTGGGAGAAAATGGAAAGAAAAAAAAAAACAAGAAAACCTGAGGCAGCGAAGATACGTATTTAGTTGTTGAAGATGATAAGTAAATACATTCCACACGACCACCCAGGACATATGCACAGCCACATGTATAGTACTTTTGTGTGTGTGTGTGTGTGTGTGTGTGTGTGTGTGTGTGTGTGTGTGTGTACCTTCGCTCTGGAGGGTCGTTTACCCTCACACGACGCGTCGGTCTGTCGCTTTCATCAGTCACAAGGCTGGAGGCGGCGTCGACGGCCCTCCGCAGGCCTACGTGTTCATCCCTCACCATTTGTGTGGTCGCCTCAGTACACGTGAGTGACAAGCGTCCCTCAAGTGGTTCAACTGCCCCAGTGGCAGGTGCACAGTGGGTCTAAAACTTGCAGAGAGCGAAGTCAACGGTTTCGGACCCCGGATGTTTACAGAGATGAAAGGTTTCGGGCCCCATATGTTTACGGTGTCTTTTTCTCTTATTTCCAATGGGGATTATTTCATGTCGTCTTCTGTGCTTGTCATGAAGGACAGTATCATCTGTGTGTAATAATATATACCTCTGTCATCTGGCCCTCACAGCTGAGTCGCGGTGTTTTCAAGTAGTTCCTTAATACCTGAGTATACATCTTTGGGAGTGAGTGGCGAGTTGTGACTGATCTTTATACAGTCATAACCAGGCCACACTACCCAATTTGATGGGGTAATGGTAGCATGCAGCATAATTCTACTGTGTGTATGCGCTTTGAAGAGAGGCTACCTGTGATTTTGTCTCACACGCTTGGAAAGTTGGCAATATCCAGCCTTTCCTCTCATGAGGCAAACAATGGTTCTGTTGTGCTTGCTGAAGATAATGTCGTCGGGTACATCAATTCATTTATCTTCGGTGGTATGATGATGTTTCCTCGTGTCCAGTATTTCGGGCTGGTTCCCAGTCCCCTCCTTCTTCCGTAACGAACCAGAGGAAATTTTTCTCCTTTTAAAAAAAAACGTTATAACCAGAGATCCATCTGAAGACTTAGCAGATGTCTGTATGACGTCTTTCACATTGACACGCCAGACGTCAAACTTATCCTGGTACCATTTGCAAATAACGATACGAAGTTGTGGTGTGTGTTTACATGTGTCAAATACTGTGTGACAATGAAAAGCGGTTGTAGTGCAAATACACTTCACTGGAGAACAACTTTTCTCTCTCTCTCTCTCTCTCTCTCTCTCTCTCTCTCTCTCTCTCTCTCTCTCTCTCTCTCTCTCTCTCTCTCTCTCTCTCTCTCTGTGGAAGTAACAGGGAGTCACCTGGCCTTAATAGCGGTCATCTGGCTTAACACGTCTTGTGATTTATTTCTTGCAGACTCGTAGATCCATCATACCACTTGACAAGCTGCTCCTCTCATTTGACGCATTTTGTGCACTATGTGACCATAGTCACGGACTGCCAAAGGTTTTTTTAGCATCTTGGCATCCTGTTGTCCTCCAGTCCCTCGACGATTCCATCGTATCGAGCAAAACAAATGACAAAATCACAATCGTCCAGCTCTCAAGCCATCTCGACCTGACTTGTGCAATTTCGAGAAGAGGTGGTGTAAGCTATGCGTAAGATGAAGTGCGGTAAAGCGGCTGGAGTGGGTGACTGTGTTGCTGACTGGGTGGGTGAGGTGCCTGATGATTGGCGGTATGACATTATAGTGTTATTGTGGAAAGGCAGTGGGGACAAAGGCGACAGTTCAAATCACAGAGGTTTGTATTGATTAAGTGTAGCTGTATGTTGCATGAGAGAATGGTGATTGGGAGGGCGATTGCATACACTGAGCTTCAGACTGAGGAGAAAGAACAATCTAAGGCTTCGGAAATGGTAAAGGATACTTAGATCAGGTGTTTGCTTCCAAGAATGTGTGTGAGAAATACATTGAGAAACAGTGGGACCTGTATAAGACATTTTTGGATCCGGAGAAAGCGTATTATAGGGCTAATATATATATATATATATATATATATATATATATATATATATATATATATATATATATATATATATATATATACACACACACACACTGTCCCCTATGATAGTTCAACAATTCCACAACCCAGCACAGGAGACATATCTGGTATTACAATAACACCTAACCTATGCTGGATACCATACATTCCACAAACAACCAAGTCTGCCCTTAAGAACCCGGAAATCTCGTTCAGGTGCTGTTCATATTCTCTTCAGAACAGGTGTTCCAATTGTACAAGGACTGTTCAGTCCTTGAATAGAGTACTGCTCTCACATCTGGGTCTACAGATTTATATGACGGGGTCCAGTTATATGCAACCTGACTTATCAACTCTCCCAGACTGACCTCAGAACTTGACCTCCCGCTTACCTTGCGCCACAATGATGGTTCATTCTCGCTCATCAATAGATATATTACTTCGTTTTCTCCTCCCAAGGATTGGCTGTTTATGTGTCCTCATCATGGGACAGACCACTTCATACTTGGCAAGTTGCTGCATCACATGATCATTGTGTGTGGACGGTGACAGCTCAAGGGTTGGGTGTTGTGATGTCTGTTTCTTTGGAATTCGTGACCTTCTCAGGCCTTTGTTAGGAACTATATCCTGACATTTTTTTAAGCGGCAGGTTTTCACTTCCTCCAAAACTCCTATTTTTTTTCTCCTCTTCTCTCTTCTCTCTTTTCTGCCTAATATCTCGTTATAACCCTGGATTCGACGAGGCCCCTCGTCCGTGACCGGAGCCCACGATGCGCTACAGCATCAGTTCGGGTGTCGTCCCCCTGCGCTACAGCAGTTTATGGGGTCGTCCCCTGGTGCCGCAGCAGCCAGGGGTCGTCCCTAGCGCTGCAGTAACTGGGGAGTCGTCCCTGGGACTGCAGTTACTGAGGGGTCGTATAAGGACACCACATCACAGGAGGTGCCGCCTACCGCCACCTCAGGACACAATAAATCAGAGACTCTCCCATCGTCGGCGTCAGAGGAGGAGGAGGAGGATGAGAGCCGTCACCCACACCTGCCACCCTCACATTTACTTGAACATGTCCAGCCAGACGTAATCTGTTTTACAACCCGACCCGCTGGGCTGGCAGCCTCTCATCCCGGCGCTGGGAGGTCCGTGTGTGTGTGTGTGTACCCCAAGAGGTGCACTGATCCAGGATACTCCTACCTCCTGGTGAGCAACCGATACACAGGAAGAATAGCTATCAGGAGGACGGATGGTCCACGGTGAGGTTATCTGCAGGAGGACAGTACATGGAAAGGACGGACAAATACTTTCTAATACCTTCCACTCTTCAAAAGCAGCAGCGAAGGAACCCTAATGACCTGTTGATATTGGGATCCCTGTGTATAACAGGAGTATTGATGGTCCATGCGAGGTTATCATGCTACACGCGTGAACCGAATGATCCTGGGAGGGTGGGTCACATCCCGACGCGACCATCACCATAGTTCCTGGAGGAACTATAGAGTGATGTGCGGACCACGAGTGTTGCCACAGCAGCAGTAGTGTAAACCCATCATCCCACGGGGTCTGAAGGATGCGGCCCACACCCACCTCACATCCCCAGTAGGATAGGAACTATCGATGCCTCAGTACGGCAGGGGATCCTTAACCCTCTAAGCACGGCGGTACGACTCTTGAGCACGGCGGTACGACTCTGAAGCAAGACGGTACGACTCTTGAGCACGATGGTACGACTCTTGAGCACGACGGTACGATTCTTGAGCACGACGGTGCGACTCTTGACCACGACGGTGCGACTCTTGAGCACGGTGGTGCGACTCTTGAGCACGATGGTACGACTCTTGAGCACGACGGTACGATTCTTGAGCACGACGGTGCGACTCTTGAGCACGATGGTACGACTCTTGAGCACGACGGTACGATTCTTGAGCACGACGGTGCGACTCTTGACCACGACGGTGCGACTCTTGAGCACGGTGGTACGACTCTTGAGCACGACGGCACGACTCTTGAGCACGACGGTACGACTCGAGCACGACGGTACGACTCTTGAGCACGACGGTACCTCCATCATCGTAGATACAACGAGCGAGAGCCAAGGTCCACTTCCATCATCGTAGATACAATGAGCGAGAGCCAAGGTCCACCCCCATCATCGTAGATACAATGAGCGAGAGCCAAGGTCCACTTCCATCATCGTAGATACAATGAGCGAGAGCCAAGGTCCACCCCCATCATCGTAGATACAATGAGCGAGAGCCAAGGTCCACTTCCATCATCGTAGATACAATGAGCCAGAGCCAAGGTCCACCTCCATCATCGTAAGTACAATGAGCGAGAGCCAAGGTCCACCTCCATCATGGTAGATACAATGAACGAGAGCCAAGATCCACCTCCATCATCGTAGATACAATGAGCCAGAGCCAAGGTCCACCTCCATCATCGTAGATACAATGAGCGAGAGCCAAGGTCCACCTCCATCACGGAACACTAGCACGGGATCCAGGTGTGTGGCCCCACGTGTTCATAAGCTCATCAAGTTTCCTCATAACCCAACCTAATGTGACGAAGCTAATGATCATGTACTAGCGCCTGACATGTGCACCTCTTCCTACCGTCATGATAATGGTAATCATACACACACACACACACACACACACACACACACACACACACACACACACACACACATACAGGTTACTGACCATGAGTCAGCACCAGCCTGCCAGGGGGTGGACACGCGTAAATTCGAATTCTTGGCGTAGCAGCCGGCCTACCACGAGCCTAGGTGTTCATCCTCCCCTGGGGCTGGTCGATGAACGGCTTAGACTGGTGTGTGTGTGTGTGTGTGTGTGTGTGTGTGTATGTGTGTATGTGTGTGTGTGTGTGTGTGTGTGTGTGTGTGTGTAAAGACAAGGTACATATACGCAAGGTTAAAAGACGGGGTTACACGAGTGAGTGAGTGCTGCCGTGGCCATGGTGTTTGGTCAGCGAGATATCTTCTCCCAGGATGATCACAAGTCTCAGCAACGAACGTCCTGGGGTATGATGAACGGCGAGGTAGCGGCCCCTGGCACAGGGGTCAACTCTCCTCTCTATATAACATTAACGAGTTTCTTTTCTTGTTCAAAAATGAAACACTTGAAAGCCGCCTCCCACAACAACACATCTACCAATTTTCACAGAGATAAATTCAACTGTTTACGAAGCATCTATAAAAAGACGCAGAGACAGGAGGGGGGAAAAAAAAAAGGAATATAAATATTCCAAGTCATACAGCTGTTAAGTAAAACGTCACAGATGATGAAATATGTGCGTTAATAAACTTTCAATGACGTGGGTTTAGTGCTTTATTGTGACGATTCATCACTGGTCTTCGGGAAGGCGTCCAACATCTGAGTCACTCAAGGAGATGGGGGCCGACTTCCCACTCAGTCTACCAGGCTATATGTCCACGTCAGTAAGGCCATCACGGCCGGCACCAGCAACCCCCACCATATTAATACACTCGTCAAGTTCCATGGACTCCCTGAGCAAGGCGGTGCCAGCAATGGGCATGATAGCCCCGGCCTTTGAAAAGGCCAAAGGCCAGGCCTCCATATTCATGGCTCTTAACCGTCGTGTTAAGGGATGGTACCACAGTACTCAACAGGTTAAGATCAACGGGGATAAAGGAAAAACAAATGGCAAAGTAACATAATCTATGAATATATTGTCATCAGTCTTGGCCACAGGCTGGCCCTGGTCCAGGTTCTGTGTCCTGTGTGATCACGAAACACAGAGTACACCATCAACTTCAGACATCATGGACGACCGTCAGCCCAGGAAAAAAAAAAAATGCTAGCGTTCAGTGACGTTACGTGGTCGATGCCTTGCTCCTGTTATAAGCTGTCACATACCTATCACAGCTGGCGTACATCAGTCGAAGCTGTCACACACCTGTCGAAGCTCTCACAACCCTGTCGAACCTCACACCACAGGACCAGTCTGCCGGCGGAGAAAGGGTGTTTTGAGTGCCTTAGCCAGTGACGAGAGGGTATAGCGAGTGCCTTAACCAGCGTCTGAGTGCACAGTTTCCATTGCTGATGGTTACAACATGGCGCCTGCTGATGCCACGACACGTCTCCCCTCGTCCTTCAAACGCTATCTCGTCATCATGTCGCAACACTTGCTGCTTGCTAATGAAGCAATCTTTTCAATGTTCCGCCCGTCCTTTTTTTGTGTGTGTGTGAACTTCCAGCTACAACAACTAATTGCCTGAGCAAGCAGAAATGTAAATCACTAGATAAGATAATATAAATTATAACATTGTAACGTATGTCGAGTGACTATGATAATGTTAGCAAGCCAACTCAAGCCAGACTAGGGAAGTAGCCATAGCATAGTCACATAAGCCTTTGTAAGGCAGTCAAGCCAGCCAGTGTTCTCGTGTATGTGTAGACCAGTGTACCGAGACGTGTATACTATGACAGCAGAGCAATAGAATTATACTTATGAAGACCAGGTAAAATGGTGAAGTACTGGACACTCACGATGTACTGGAAGCCTATAAAGCAGGTGGAGGTGAGCTACAGGTGTGAACAAACGACGGACCAGCGATTGTTTCATGTGTATTCAAGTAGTACAGTCTGGCGAGCCAGTAAAGGCAGCAAAGCCTGTCTATATGTGGGTACCACACCAACCAACCCAGAGCGGTGACGCAGGTCAGGCAGTGCATGATGTTAACAACGCAACACATCCCGTGTATCAGCACTGGTAACCTGCAGCCACACAGACACCTGTGGCAACCTGGCAGTGCAGCCAGAGACTGGGTGAGAGTCGAGGCAGGTGAGGGAGAGAGTGGCGTGGTGTGCCTGCCTGCTGGTGAGGCTGGCGCCGCGCCGCCCACGCCCACACACGGAGCCTGGAAAGAGAACCAGGAGGCAGGAGGGAACGTCCAGTTTTTGCGGCGGGAGCGCTGGCTAGCGCGCACCCCCCCGGCCGTAAACAAGGACCTTGCTTATTTCGCCAGTGCTGCCAGCACCGCAGGACCACCTCGGGGAAAGCCTCCCCGCCGACCACCTCGATGTTCACGATAATCACAACTCTGGCAGGGGTACCGCAGGTGCCGCCAGGGTTGACCATAATGGTAAAGGTTTCTGTCATGAGCGTGATGGACGCCAGCGGCCGGCCAGGCCCAGCCAGAGGTCTTGGCAACGATGGGTTTTATTGGCCTTCCCGACCCAGGCTGCCAACGGTGGCGCGGGAGGGAGGAGCTTTCACCCTCCCAACACAGGCATGGCAACAACCCGGCCACGCCATGACCTTCTTCACTCACGATATGGCAATAACCCGGCCACGCCATGACCTTCTTTGCCTCACGGGATGGCAACACTCGCCTATACCACGACCTTCTTGGTTCAAGGTATGGCAACACGACAGCCACACCACGACTGAAGCTATGGCAACACGCCAGCCACACCACGACTGAAGGTATGGCAACATCCCGACCACGCCACGACCTTCCTCACTCACAATATCCCAACAACCCGTCCAAGCCACAACATGGGTTCCCAGCTAGATAATGGCTAACGTGATATTCAGTTGTGTCTTGTGATTATTTCCGACGTAAAATATCAATATCAGAATCTGGGCGAGTCATTATATATCCCTTAAACTAACCAAACATCCGTTGCAGCTCACAATAATTCCGTTTTCTTCCAATAAAACTGACTTCATTCTCGAAACCAAATTGAAATTTCAAATATTGGGAAGACATGGAGGGAGGTGATCACCTCGCTGAGCGGGTCCCCACCGTGGAGGAGCAACTGTTTCCAGGAACGCGGAGCCACATGATCCACCCTCACGTGCTGTCTGTATACACCAAGCCTCACCTCCCTCTTCCATACCCACACACTGCTAACAGCAACATCCTCCCTTATCCTCGTCACCCACCTCTCGCTGAGACGTCTCTCTCTCTCTCTCTCTCTCTCTCTCTCTCTCTCTCTCTCTCTCTCTCTCTCTCTCTCTCTCTCTGTTTCACAGGTATCGCCACTTCGACCACCGCTCTCGCGCGCTGCCTCCGCGTCTCCAGTACCCCAGTCTTTAAGAGCTTATAGACATCGTCCTTATATATGGATGGGTCCGATGAGTTCCGAAACGATCAGATACGACTCCTGTTGTCATCGGTCGGGTTTGGATGGCCTGAATGTGGATCGACTTCCTTAATCATCATGGCAGCCACACTTTATACAGGTATTCTCATTGGGATATGAAATCTACGTGACATTTGTTAGGCCAGTGACAGGAAATGTCGCCAGCAATCGGCACTGTTCCCAACGCAGCACCACGGACAGTGGCTGAACCTCACCACGGAACCAAGGACACTTACTATCCCTAGCCATAGGACCAAGTACAATTACTGACTCCACCACAGCACCACAGATACTTACTTACCCCCACCACAGCACCATGGACACTTACTGACCCCCACCACAGCACCACAGATACTTACTGACCCCCACCACAGCACCACGGACACTTACTGACCCCACCACAGCACCACGGACACTTACTGACCCCCATCACAGCACCCACGGACACTTACTGACCCCCACCACAGCACCACAGATACTTACTGACCCCCACCACAGCACCACGGACACTTACTGACCCCACCACAGCACCACGGACACTTACTGACCCCCACCACAGCACCACGGACATTTACTGACCCCCACCACAGCACCATGGACACTTACTGAGCCCCATCACAGCACCACGGACGCTGACTGACCCCCCATCCCCCCCTCCCATGCCCAACAACATGGAGACTCCAGCAGGTCGCGTCCTATTACTGTTTATTTACCTTGTACATTGTGTTCTTCAGCTCCTGCGTGAGTTGCACCTCCTGACCCAAGACGGGTCCTCCACACCACCCCGACCTGCCATCCACCACTCCAGGATAATAATTGAATAGAAACGCAGCCACGAGTTGAAAACATCAAGAGAAAATATACACACAGGAAGGAGTGGGGCTGTATCAGGATGGGATGTCACAAGAGACAGTCTTTACACAGTTTCCACAGCTTGTTAATGATGTACACTCGCACGGGAGATGGATGTTCCTCTGGTGGTCTGTACGAGCTCTCGGAGTCAGGTGTTGAACTACAGCTCAGGGACGAGAGATCTCTGATGAGAAGAGGTAAGGGTGGCGAGGGTGGTGCAAGATCGAGTGTCAGATCTTTTATTTCTACCCACAATTAGCAATGGCCTTACCTGAATCATTTGCAAAGGGAACTTCAGCAACTTTTCGCTCTTGCCTCTTCATTACATAAATTGTTGAAGAACCAACATCATATAATAGTCAAACAGGAAACCAAGCTGATTCACCTTTCTCCAATTTCTGCAAATCTTGCACTTTCTGCAGGATTGTGATTGAAATTTCCTTTCTATTCGTCCTCCTAGTTAGCACTATTACAATTGTCACTGAATCTTGGATGCTTGTTAGACGCGGGAGGTCCAGATGATGATTTGGTGAGAGTTGGGAGCGTTTTCTTTTGTTTTTCTGTCTTGTGTGATAACATCATCGTGGATTCATTTGCTGGCTGTATTCATCAATCCCTGGGAGTGGGGGAAAAAAGAATACTACCCACGTATCTCCTGCGTGTCGTAGAAGGTAACTAAGAGGGGCGGGAGCGAAAGAATGAGGCTGGAAATCCTCCGCCTCTGCATCAATATCTGCTAAGCGAAAAAAGTGGTGCCAAAAGCGTATTCTGTCTAATGGACTCAGTTGTTGGTTCCTGACGCTCCTTAGCCTAGAGAAAAAGGTGGACAGATACAAGAAAAGGAAAAGATCAATCTTCAAGAATTTTTGTAGTTCATATGTGTGTGTTTACGTACACGTTGATTCGTTTGTAAAAGCCTGACGTACTTCTACATATCCTTAACCACAAAGTAAGATAATGATACCTTGTACACTAGCGGCTCCGTCAGTGTTATGTACCAGTGATGGAAGGACAGACACTGATAGCGGTCGTCTCTGTGCTAACACAGCACAACACGGTCATAGTGGAAAGTTTGATAACGTAGAGGTAATTCTCTTCAAAACTGATTGAGACCAACTTGTTTAGCTGGGCAAGATAACTAACTCTCCCTACATGTGTTGCCAGCGGCCACTAGTGCCTGATAAACACCTCCGGTTGGTGTCATCACTGAGCACACTGATGGCAGCGCTGGTGACCCGCATCACAGGCCGTCACACACGATGGTGAGGCCAGGGGCAGGTGCTTTACTGAGGCTGGTCTGGACCAGTGATACAGGAACACCGGTCCAAGCGTCCGCACCTCCCCTGGCGTCCGCACCTCCCCTGGCGTCTGCACCTCCCCTGGCGTCCGCACCTCCTCCCCTGGTATCCGTACCTCCTCCCCTGCCATCCGTACCTCCCCTGGCGTCCGCACCGCGCCTGGCGTCTGCACCTCCCCTGGCGTCTGCACCTCCTCCCCTGGTATCAGTAGCTTCCCTGACGTCTGCACCTCCCCTGGCGTCTGCACCTCCTCCCCTGGTATCAGTACCTCCCCTGACGTCTGCACCTCCCCTGGCGTCCGCACCTCCTCCCCTGGCATCCGTACCTTCCCAGGTCACATCCATGCACCACACTGGCCGAGCACTTGGGTCCGTGCGGTATACAAACAGCAGCGGCAGCGACCAAACCATGGGGGAAGGAGATGATGACAAGCAGAACAAGAGAGCCGAGGAAGAGAAGGAAAAACACGAGAGAAGAAACCGGAAAATAAATGTTGGATTTGAATAATACCAGAGCCAGTGGGAGCAGAGGGTGAGGATGATCACTGCAGTGCTTGCTGCTTGATCCTCTCCTTGCTTCCAGAGCCAGTGGGAGCAGAGGGTGAGGATGATCACTGCAGTGCTCGCTGCTTGATCCTCTCCTTGCTTCCAGAGCCAGTGGGAGCAGAGGGTGAGGATGATCACTGCAGTGCTCGCTGCTGGACCTTCTCCCTGCTTCCAGAGCCAGTGGGAGCAGAGGGTGAGTGAGGATGATTAGCTCAGTACTTGCTGCTGGATCCTCTCCCTGCCTCAGAGAGTCTCCTTAAGCGTGAGTCAACCGTCTCAATACATTAGCACCGGCTCGGGAAGGGCGCTCCCACCCAGCCCTCCACACTGTTTGTCCAGTTCCACACCGTTCTCAAGACATGTTCACTCCGTGTTAAGACTGTTTGCCAACGCTACTAAACTCCCCCATATTCAGGTGTTTACCTTTCCCAGGGCTGACGGGGGAAAGCATTGGCTAAATATTAACTCACTGCAGTTATCAGTGATGCGGTCTGCCTGTCATTAGTTTTTACTAATGATCTTCGTTCCATTATAGGGCCCACACTAATTGATAAGAGATAAGTGAGCAGCAGCAGGAGGGTGAAATGCCGATAACCAGTGTACTGGCAAGATGTAATTAGCGATTGTCTCATAATCTTTATTTTCCTTTTTTCGTTTTTTTTTTTTCCAACAATTCGCTGTTTACTCTGTTACCCAGGTAGCGTCCAGAGGAGATGACTAAGCCGTACAGGATAAAGATCCTCATTTAGCTTTGTCCACTATTCCTCCTTTTGGAAAGTAATACAACAGAGGAAGAGTAGAAATACAGGAGGGGAAGATTAACTGATTGGTGGAGCCTAATATTTTCTCTCTTCACACACACACACACACACACACACACACACACCTGAACAGCAGTCAAGAATACCTTACACAGAATCCATTCTGACACAGCTGTTGGCCTGAGCTTCACTCCCACTGCCACTCACAACACCACGGAGACCTTAAAGCCTCCCTCCCCTACATTAAACTTTGGCCCTGGTGAACACCTGGTGAAGCCCGGGTTGTTGAGTTGGGTCGTTGGTCGACTAAGCTGTTGGAGGCCGCAGCCCGCTGCCCCATCTTGTCATTCAAGCACTTAAAGGCACCTTCCACCACTCATGGTTACACAATCCAATCCCAAACACAGGACCTCTTCCCAGTCCCTTCAAACCATCCATTCCCAGTCCCTCCAAACCACCCATTCCCAGTCCCTCCAAACCACCCATTCCCAGTCCCTCCAAACCACCCATTCCCAGTCCCTCCAAACCGCCCAACACCTCTCCCTCCTCCACCCGTGCTGCTCAATTTCACCTCCGTCTTCAGTAATAAGACTGCGGGAAACTGATCCACAATAGAATTACCCACAATATTCCACTCTCACCTTCACAACATAGACGGCTTCAGACTCTACCACTCCACTACCACACACTGTATACAAACCTCACGCAGCATATCCCAGATGACTTCCACCAACCATCCCCCACTTCCCTCACACTGTTTGTGACTACCGATACCCCACCTCGCATTTCTCATTACTGATCTCATAACTGAACACATACTTTAATCAAAGGGGCGGGTGGGGAACATCATGTCATCGGCGGTGTATAAGAGTCACAGTGTTAAAACTACGTCGTCCATAGTCAGTACGAGACGCTTGGCGTTCGAACTGGTCTTGTACATGGACGAGAAAGAAAACGTCGCGCCACAGACTCCACGACTGGCAGTCACTCTCAGCTGACACAGCGTCCGACGACCATGACGTCACACAGGCCCTGCACTAACGGCCAGTTAACACGGCGGGGAGGGAGGTAACCACCTAACCTGCAGGTGATTCAGTTCTCCACAATTCAGCTCATCACACATTACTTTCCACCTCAACATTCAATGATAGGAACCGTAAATTCAGAAATGAAATTCAGGTGGTAATCTACCGTGAGCTGTGATGTAACATGAATAAAACACACTTGTATTATTCAACCACTAATTATAATGTACGCTCGATGCATCTTCCCTTAAGTATACCTTACGTCCGCCGTGAAGGCTCGTCTGTGCCTCTTTTTCTTCACTTCCCTCAGAGCGAAGGAGTTGAAACTTATCTTAATTGAATAGCATGTTATTACCAGCGGCCCACACCAGCACTTTACCGATACCTGATTGGTAGTCTCTCGCTGTCTCCTGCCCAAGGGACTCCCATACATACTTACCCTAACATCATCTGCAACCGAAGTTGTGCATGTCTTTGTATCAGTAAGGTACGTCAGGGAGAATCAATATAGACATTGGGACTGTTACCTGAGGATGAAGAGATTTTTTTTTGCTATGAAGGCTAGATATATCGCCTTACAATATACTGTGACGTCTATATGCCATTGCCACGTATTTCTGTGCTGTCGTTCCAATATCACACTCGTCAAAGACTTTTCAGAAGTCTCTGTTTGAGCGAGCTGTTGGCAGGCATGGTCTCCTGTCTTAGGAGGCAACTCTAGTGTTCTATGATACAACTCACTCTACTTCCCATGACTCTTACGACAAGTCTAACGATAGGTGATGATAGTGCCATAGTGCCATCACCTGAGTTATCTCCTGGTACCACTTTTGTTCCCTCGTATGTCCGGTATCCTCAGAGTGTGGTCTCGTAGGAGATTGTACACGTGCGCTATCAGTACCCTCTAAGCCATGCCAAAGTACACTAGTGAGACGAGCCAAGTGGAGCATTAGGAGCATAGCTAGCTGTTCAAGGAGTCACCAGGATCGTGTATATCTCTGGGGGGCATCTCGGCTCACTAAACTCACATGAGTCTTCCTTCGTGTTTACCTAATCTTACTACAATATGTACCTAGTTGTCGTATGGTGGTGGAGGCCAGGGTTTCCACCTCTTAATATGTACAAATATATTTTGTTTTTGCGCAAGAAACAGCGATTCTTTTTTTGTTGTTCTTCCCCACAATGTTGGTACCAGATCGCAACCATAGGGTCAGTCTCTACCTACACTTTTACGAAGTTCGTCTTCCGTCGTCGAGAGAGAGAGAGAGAGAGAGAGAGAGCCATTTGAGGGTCTTTTGTTCGTTTCTTGAGTCTGGACAGATAACGCTGCTTTTGTACACCTTGGGACCTCCTCAATTTCTTTCTCATTAAGATCTGTCTGCGCCGTGTCTGGGGAGCTTCACCCAATCAAGCTTCCCATTATTCTGGGGGTCTTCTCGTTGACAGGGGAAGCCCACGGTACGGCACACACACACCTCAGGTATCATTCCTTCCCGTTGACTGTGTTGCCTCAGCGGATGAACCGACATCTCCTGTTAACATGACCCTCCTGGCGGTTGTCTCTGTAACCTGCTGGCTATAGGCAAGCCTCTAAGGTAACCCACATGGATTACTTTAGTGCAGTAAGTCGTCTGCATGAATCCCGGGAAGGTACGGTGCACTGAAATCTCTTAGGGATTACATTTTACCACCTGGCTCTTAGGATTTCTAAGGTCGTGACTCCTCATCGAATCTACAAATTCTCGTGGTTTCTTATCCTGTGTCGTAAACGTGAGTGTATAAACTGAGTTAAAGATCGCATTAAGTTAAAGTTCTCGGCCTTAATACCAGCCGATCCACTGGATCGCTTGAAGACTGTGCGATAGTTCCATTGTTACTGGAGAACATAAGGTCAGGAACCAGTAATCCCATTCGGAGAGGCTCGGTGCCTCGACAATCGTCATTGATGGCCTTCATCTCGTTTTGAAGGTCAGTCAGATCCATCCTACCATCTTGAAAGAGGCAATTGTCGCTCTGTTATGTTGGCTGAAGGTCAGGTCACCAGACGTCATCACTCCGAGGTCTCTTACAGTGTTTAGGTCAATGTAGTAGTGTCATTTTCTCTCTCTCTCATTTCTTCACTTCCCCAACAGTGAAGACGTTGAAACATTTCACCGTAAGAAAAAGCGTCTTATTATCAGTAACCCAACGGAAGTCTTAATGTATTTCTGTCATTAGGTTCTCAGTGCCCTCAGCTCAAGAGATTTCCATACTTTTCCTGATATTGTCTACAGAGGATGAAATAATACCGTGGCTCGTGGTCACGCGCATCTCAGTTAAGAGCATGAAACCAGCAGAGGTGCCTGGTTAACGACTGTGTGTTGCCATCTGTTTTTGCCAGTTATTCCCGTTTTCTGCACTTAATGCGTCATGACACCGCGGTCACATTCATCAAAGAATTTGGCACAGTGTGAGTACATCACATTAGCGTTTTGTTTCCCAGCATCTTCATAATTTTTACCTGAGTGGTCAGGCACGTGAGAGAAGGTAGGGGTCTGGTCTGCCCGCACCAAGAATGATTTCTTCCCGAGTATATACATGATCTTATACCACGGAAGTAAGGTATATCTTATGACTCTTGAGTAATCTGAGTGATGTGGGATGTCTGCGCAATTGGTTCTCTACAGCGAGACTGTGCGAGTCAATTCCAAACCCAAGGAGAGTTCTGTTGTCTTTAGGACGATTTCAGAAGAGAGGAGTGAGTGTCGTTCATTCTCCTCTTCTTTCATTTATTCCCATTTTTCTTAAAAAGAAATTCAGAACGACAACACATCCAGAGTGACGCCAAGCACTGCTCAGAGACTTGACGAATGCCTGTTACATCCCAAGGGTGAGTGATGGAGTTGAGTAAAGATGAGACGAGGAATAAATCCGTGCACTCAAGTGTTGTTGTGCCTGTGTGGGTGATACTGCACTTGATGTGAAGGTGTTCTTCACAGCCAAGGCACGTCATGAGACTGTTCCTGGTCACCTGAACAACCCACATGAACATGATCTTCTCATGATCATGACCATGACACCTCAGCCCGACATGACTAACGCTCGTCCTCACACTGGTATCTACATTCACTGAGCCACACGCAGACTTTTCGTCAGTGATGAAATCTACGCCGTTCCCCTCCGTCCACTCTACCCACCCGTCTTCCCCTCCGTCCACTCTCACCAACCCATGTTCCCCTCCGTCCACTCTACCCACCCATCTTCCCCTCTGTCCACTCTACCATCCCATCTTCCCCTCCGTCCACTCTACCCACCCATCTTCCCCTCCGTCCACTCTACCCACCCGTCTTCCCCTCCGTCCACTCTCACCAACCCATCTTCCCCGTCCACTCTACCAACCCATCTTCCCCGTCCACTCTCACCAACCCATCTTCCCCGTCCACTCTTACCAACCCATCTTCCCCGTCCACTCTCACCAACCCATCTTCCCCGTCCACTCTTACCAACCCATCTTCCCCGTCCACTCTTACCAACCCATCTTCCCCGTCCACTCTTACCAACCCATCTTCCCGTCCACTCTCACCAACCCATCTTTCCCGTCCACTCTACCAACCCATCTTCCCCGTCCACTCTCACCAACCCATGCTCCCGACGTAGTATATGTTATGTGGGGCGAATCTCTGCTCCTCCTCCTCCTCCTCCTCCGGGTGATGGCCCGCGTCCCTTCTGTTCCCCTTACCTTTTCTTTTCTATGCCTCTTGCCATATTCATAATCTCACTCTGTCACCATTGTTTCCTCGTCGCCTTACGTTGTTCATCCGTGTGTGTCTTCGTCTCTCTAAAGGTTTGGTTTTCACTGTCACTTATCACAGCATATTGTTCTTTTCCTATTTCTCCTTTTTGTCTTTTTCTATTTTCATTTTCATTACACGTTTAAAGAGTGAGGCTGGTGTGGTGTCCAAACCTGTTCCCCCAGTTATGACACGGGGAAGGTTAACAGCTGGCTACACTTGTCTCTGGGGTTTATATATATATATATATATATATATATATATATATATATATATATATATATATATATATATATATATATATATATATATATATATGGGAGGGGAAGGGGTGTCATTTCAGGTGTGGCGGGGTGGCGATGAGAATGAATAAAGGCAGCAGGAATGAAGTAGGTACATGTGTATATGTGTATATATGTGTATGTATATATATACGTATACGTTGAAATGTATAGGTATGTATATGTGCGTGTGTGGACGTGTATGTATATACATGTGTATGTGGGTGGGTTGGGCCATTCTTTCGTCTGTTTCCTTGCGCTACCTCGCTAACGCGGGAGACAGCGACAAAGTATGATAAATATAAACATAACTTTATACTGGTGTTAGATACCATCTTGGGCACAACGGTACGACCAGCGGACACGACTGGTCGACCCCTCGAGCACGTTCGAACGACCCAGGGGTCAGGGTGACCTCTGACTTGACCCTTAAGGGCCTGATTAACGGCCCTTAAACAATACCTCCTCCAGGCAAGTACGTTTTCTCTCGCTCAGGGCTTCGTGGTCAGTGCTGCAGGATCAAGGGGTCAATATTGTGGGATATAGCACGTGAGGTGGAACTGCTGAGACTCAGGTGGAACTCCTGGGACTCAGATGGAACTCCTGGGACTCAGGTGGAGCTCTTGGGACTCAGGTGGAGCTCCTGGGACTCGGATGGAACTCCTGGGACTCAGGTGGAGCTCCTGGGACTCAGATGGAACTCCTGGGACTCAGGCGGAGCTCCTGGGACTCAGGTGGAACTTCTGGGACTCAGGTGGAGCTCCTGGGAGTCAGATGGAACTCCTGGCACTCAGATGGAACTCCTGGCACTCAGATGGAACTCCTGGGACTCAGGTAGAACTCCTGGGACTCAGGTAGAACTCCTGGCACTCAGGTGGAGCTCCTGGGACTCAGGTGGAGCTCCTGGGACTCAGGTGGAACTCCTGGGAGTTAAGGCCGTCCCTTCACTACATGAAATACGGACGACTTGCCTCGCGAATACTATATGTTGTTTGACATCCACTGTCCTCCTCCTTCCTTCTTGCCTTCCTTCCCTCCTTCCTTCCTCCCTAGCAAGCAAACAGTACTTCCTGTGACGTCACACACCCAGTACGGAGATAAGACCGTCCTAATTCATTATCAGATTATTTTCCTATTACCACTTTACACAGAAAATCCTATCTAAGCTGTTTCACTACACACTTACACTCCACAGTCATTTTATCGTCATTGTTTCTAAAAAAAAATATATATTACAGAATGTCTTAAGAGCAAAATTATCTTTCGTTTATTAAGTCTAGTTAATACAGTTCATAACCAACTGTTGATTGGTTAGCTAAATGGCTCGTAAAGCCGACTACCAATCACCTGTCAATTAAGCGACGCGACCGTGGTATCCATATTGACACATTAACATGTAATTAAATGTCGGTCTTTCGACCTGTCAGCATATCGTTGTTAACATCTACTTTACCACGCCTGATGCGCACGGACTGAGAGACCCACATTACTGGTCCTAGCAGCGTCCACACCTCCATCATCACAGCGACGTAAGACTCCAACGTTCAAGGTGCCCAGCGAACAACCAACGCCACCAGATTCATCACAAACGAGAGGCTCAGAATATCAATTGATTCTAAAGTCATGTACCTAATTAATGCTCGGACCTTCAGCTCGGGGGTCCCCTCAGGCGAACCCAGCTAAGCTTCAAGGTAAGAACCGTGGCCCAGTAAGTTTTACGACGTTGGTACAGTATATGCCTTATACTGGCTGAGTCAGGCCACCACCAGTGGTGTGGGACGCATCAGGTTCTACCTCTCATTACCTTCACATGTACGAACGTACGTCCACCCGGGCTCGGGGAGCCGACGTGCCGGGCATCACTAACCCGACACACACACACACACACACACACACACACACACACACACACATATATAAATATAGACTTACAACAGCCTGTAAAATATGGCTTATATGTAATGGAGACTACATGTGGTAATGGGGGAGATGCCTTTCTTTATCACATGTGATGTGTGTGGTGTATGAGGTCAGGTATGGTGTGGTCGACCTACGACCACCACGACCCACGACCACCACGACCCGCGACCACCACGACCCACGACCACCACGACCCACGACCACCACCTTCCACGATCATCCCGCTCAAGACCACCACGACCCGCAACCACCACGACCCATGACCACCATTACCCACGACCACCACGACCCACGACCACCCCGCCCACGACCACCACGACCCGCCATCACCACGACCCGCGACCATCACGACCCACGATCACCACAACCCACGATCACCACCACCCACGACCACCACCACCCACGACCACCACGACCCGCGACCGTCACGACCCGCGACCATCACGACCTGCGACCACCACGACCCACGACCACCACGACTCACGACCACCACCACTCGCCACCACCACGACCCACGACCACCACGACCTGCGATCACCACAACCCACGACCACCACAACCCGCGACCATCACGACCACCACGACCCTCCTTTTATCGTTACAATAACGTCACCCACCACAGTCCCTCCTACTGCCTCCCTCACACACACACACACACACACACACACACACACACACCACCACCACCACCACGCACCGGTCGGCCACTGCAGGAGGCTCAGGCCCCGGGATTTCCCCCCCCCCCCCCCGTGTAATCCTGAACACCTTGTTCACGTTGTGGCTGTTCGTCTTGTTCATGACGTTGCTGCGCCACACCTGGTGAGCTGGGCTGTGGTTGGGAGGGTAAGTGGTGGTGTGGTGAAAGTGAGGGGACAGATCATTGGTGGTAAGGGGAGGTATGAAGTGGTGGGTCAGTGGTGGTGGTGGGTCAGCGGTGGTAGTGGGTCAGTGGTGGTGGTGGGTCAGCGGTGGTGGTGGGTCAGTGGTGGTGGTGGGTCAATAGTGGTAGTGGATCAGTGGTGGTGGTGGGTCAGCGGTGGTAGTGGGTCAGTGGTGGTGGTGGGTCAGTGGTGGTGGTGGGTCAGTGGTGGTAGTGGGTCAATAGCGGTAGTGGATCAGTGGTGGTGGTGGGTCAGCGGTGGTGGGTCAGTGTTGGTGGGCCACGGTTCAGGTAGACGCCCAGATCAGAGACCACTGACCACCCACGTCTACCATCACCATCCATAATGCATCCCACACACGCACGCGCGCACGCACCCAACTTAGGGACACGAACGCAACTCAGGGACACGCACGCACGCACGCAACACTGGGACACGCACGCACGCACACGCACTGACATGACCAACCACAGCTAACACACACACAAACACACACACACACACACACACACACACACGGGCCAGTAGTTGTAGGCAGATGGAAAGCACTTATTAAGGCATCGTAAATTTTTTTCTCCGTAACTTAAGCTTCCTTGCGTGTATAAACCTATACTCACCAGTCCTAAACTAACTTAACTACCCTCGTGCTCAATGATCGTACCGTGATGTTCAAGGATCGTACTGTTGTGTTCAAGGATCGTACCGTGATGTTCAAAGATCGTACCGTTGTGTTCAATGATCGTACCATCATGGTCATGATCGTACCGTTGTGTTCAATGATCGTACCATCATGTTCATGATCGTACCGTTGTGTTTCAAGGATCGTACCGTGATGTTCAAAGATCGTACCGTTGTGTTCAATGATCGTACCATCATGGTCATGATCGTACCGTTGTGTTCAATGATCGTACCATCATGGTCATGATCGTACCGTTGTGTTCAATGATCGTGCCATCATGTTCATGATCGTACCGTTGTGTTCAATGATCGTACCATCATGTTCATGATCGTACCGTTGTGTTCAAGGATCGTACCATCATGTTCATGATAGTACCGTTGTGTTCAAGGATCGTACCATCATGTTCAAGGATCGTACCGTTGTGTTCAATGATCGTACCATCATGTTCATGATCGTACAGTTGTGTTCAAGGATCGTACAATCATGTTCAAGGATCGTACCGTTGTGTTCAATGATCGTACCATCAAGTTCATGATCGTACCGTTGTGTTCAAGGATCGTACCATCATGTTCAAGGATCGTACCGTTGTGTTCAATGATCGCACCATCATGTTCATGATCGTACCGTTGTGTTCAAGGATCGTACCATCATGGTCATGATCGTACCGTTGTGTTCAATGATCGTACCATCATGTTCATGATCGTACCGTTGTGTTCAATGATCGTACCATCATGTTCATGATCGTACCGTTGTGTTTCAAGGATCGTACCGTGATGTTCAAAGATCGTACCGTTGTGTTCAATGATCGTACCATCATGATCATGATCGTACCGTTGTGTTTAATGATCGTACCATCATAGTCATGATCGTACCGTTGTGTTCAATGATCGTGCCATCATGTTCATGATCGTACCGTTGTGTTCAATGATCGTACCATCATGTTCATGATCGTACCGTTGTGTTCAAGGATCGTACCATCATGTTCATGATAGTACCGTTGTGTTCAAGGATCGTACCATCATGTTCAAGGATCGTACCGTTGTGTTCAATGATCTTACCATCATGTTCATGATCGTACCGTTGTGTTCAATGATCGTACCATCATGTTCAAGGATCGTACCGTTGTGTTCAATGATCGTACCATCATGTTCATGATCGTACCGTTGTGTTCAAGGATCGTACCATCATGTTCAAGGATCGTACCGTTGTGTTCAATGATCGTACCATCATGTTCATGATCGTACCGTTGTGTTCAAGGATCGTACCATCATGTTCAAGGATCGTACCGTTGTGTTCAATGATCGTACCATCATGTTCATGATCGTACCGTTGTGTTCAAGGATCGTACCATCATGTTCAAGGATCGTACCGTTGTGTTCAATGATCGTACCATCATGTTCATGATCGTACCGTTGTGTTCAATGATCGTACCATCATGTTTATGATCGTACCGTTGTGTTCAATGATCGTACCATCATGTTCATGATCGTACCTTTGTGTTCAATGATCGTACCATCATGTTCATGATCGTACCGTTGTGTTCAATGATCGTACCATCATGTTCATGATCGTACCGTTGTGTTCAAGGATCGTACCATCATGTTCATGACCGTACCGTTGTGTTCAATGATCGTACCATCACGTTCATGATCATACCGTTGTGTTCAATGATCGTACCATCATGTTCATGATCGTACCGTTGTGTTCAAGGATCGTACCATCATGTTCATGATCGTACCGTTGTGTTCAATGATCATACCATCATGTTCAAGGATCGTACCGTTGTGTTCAATGATCGTACCATCATGTTCATGATCGTACCGTTGTGTTCAAAGATCGTAACATCATCTCCAAGGATCATACCGTTGTGTTCAATGATCGTACCATCATGTTCATGATCGTACCGTTGTGTTCAATGATCGTACCATCATGTTCAAGGATCGTACCGTTGTGTTCAATGATCGTACCATCATGGTCATGACCGTACCGTTGTGTTCAATGATAGTACCATCATCTTCAAGGATCGTACCGTTGTGTTCAATGGTCGCACCATCATGTTCATGATCATACCGTTGTGTTCAATGATCGTACCATCATGTTCAAGGATCGTACCGTTGTGTTCATTAATCGTACCATCATGTTCATGATCGTACCGTTGTGTTCAAGGATCGTACCATCATGTTCAAGGATCGTACCGTTGTGTTGTGATCGTACCATCATGTTCAGTGATGGTACCATGATGTTCAAGGATCGCACCGTTGTGTTCAATGATCGTACCATCATGTTCAATGATCGTACCATCATGTTCAAGGATCGTACCGTTGTGTTCAATGATCGTACCATCATGTTCAATGATCGTACCATCATGTTCAATGATCGTACCATGATGTTCAAGGATCGTACCGTTGCGTTCAATGATCGTACCATCATGTTCAAGGATCGTACCGTTGTGTTCAATGATCGTACCATCATGTTCAAGGATCGTTCCTACCACCGTGCTCAAGAGGTGATGAGCATCCTGTGTGCGGCACAGCATCAAATGCTTTCCAGTGACCCAATTTGTTTTAAAAGAAAAAAAAAAAGAATATCCACTCATACTTCTCTTGTGTCTAACATAGAACTGTGTGTGTATGTGTGTGTGTGTGTGTGTGTGTGTGTGTGTGTGTGGGTGCGGGTTGGTGGGTGGGTGTGTGAGTGCGTGTGAGGAGAAAATAAGTCATTATCTGACTCTCGTAGAGGCAGATGAAGCGGGAGATAAATGAATGATGAAAAAACAACTAAATATGTTATCTTAATCAGGGATGACAAATAAATGATGGGAAATACTTCCTAGTGATGGAAAACGGAGAAAGCCACCGGCACCACGGGTGGAGAGAGGACGCTATTAAGGGGGTCGTAGTGAGGTGGAGCCTGGGAGTAGGTGGGGGTACCAGGGGGTCGTAGTGGGGTGGAGCCTGGCAGTAAGTGGGGGGTACCAGGGGGTCGTAGTGGGGTGGAGCCTGGCAGTAAGTGGGGGGTACCAGGGGGTCGTAGTGGGGTGGAGCCTAGCAGTTGGTGGGGTGTCAAGGGGGTCGTAGTAGGGTGGAGCCTGGCAGTAGCTGGGGGTATCAGGGCGGTCGTAGTTGGGTGGAGTCTGGCAGTAGGTGTTGGTATCAGGGGGGTTGTAGTGGGTATAGCTCATGTAAAAGGAGTGGTTGCGTTTGGGTTGTGGTCGTCAGCATGGAAGTTCTGGGAGACGCAAGTCGTACCGGGATGGTCGGAGCAGCTAGCTGGTCGCTCTATCTGGGAGGCCACAACTCCTCCCTGGGCCAGCCAGGCCAGCCGAGCTGTAGGTCAAGCCAGCCGAGCTGTGGGCCAAGCCAGCCGAGCTGTGGGCCAAGCCAACCGAGCAGTTTTTATACATGGGCCCGTCCGGCCCTCCATGGTCTGCTGAGCTGGCCAGTAAGGGGTAGGCGTCAGTCTGCTTGTGACGGATGTCCTGCTGACTCCACGCTGAGCCAGGGGTGCTGGGTAGCGGGAGGGGAGGCCAGGCATGTCTGTTGGTGGGCAGAGGAGCTACACACGATTGGGTGTAGCACGGAGGGCACCAGCACTGGCACGGAACCACACGACAGTTAGGAATGAGAAGGGTGTCTGGTATTCCTCTTCGAGGGCATTATGCTGATTCCACCCCGAAGGCTCTCCTGCCTCCGCTCCTGCTGGTGGTGCTGCTTCGTCAGCTGTGTGGTTCTTCATGACACACAGCTCTTGCTTCTCTCCCTGACTGGCGCCTAATGAAGGTCAGTCTAAGTTTAGCATGTAAGCAACAGCAAGGTAAGTACAAGGGTACATTGGAAGGACTGATGACTTAGGACATGGTGGTCTGCGGTAAGGATATCAGCTGAAGGATAATGCATGAGAAGGACAGATAACAGAAGACCTGGTGATCTATGACGAGGTTATCTGCTGTCGGACGGTATGTAAGGACTGATAATACAAGACCTGATGGTTTATGACGAAGTTTTCTACTGGAAACAGTAAATGGGAAGGACAGGTAACAGACGCCCTTTTGGTTTATGACGAGGTTAACCACCGACAGACAGTACATAGGAAGAACAGATAACAGAAGACCAGATGGCTGTGATGAGGCTATTTACTGTGAGCAGTACATGACAGGGACAGGTAACAGAAAAGCTGATGGTTTATGACAAGGTTACCCGCTGGACGACAGTACATGGGAAGGACAGATAACAAACAACCTGATGGTTTATGACGAGGTTATGTGCTGGAGGAGACTAAGTGTAAATACCTCGTGAATATGTGGTGAAGTCTTCAGGGATCTTCACTCATACGTATTACCACAGCATTCAAGTCTATATATAAGGATATACTCAACAAGATGTTCACATCCAGCATACGGGCAAAAGTAGATTATGCTTCTCACATTTGGTCATCTCGCCTTCAGAGAAACAAAGATCCAATAGAGAAGGTCAAGAGGAAGGTAACAGAATCAAAAGAGCTGAGTTATAGAGAAAGGCCAGAGGCCTCATATTTGCCCACCAGAGAAGACAAAAAAAGACTGAATGCTGACCTGATACCTTTGAATTATTTCATTCACTTGATGATGTAGATAATGTACAGTTCCTCTACGATGCAACTATACAACAACCAGAAGCAAAACCATGAAATCAAAGAAGAGGAATATTAGGGAGAACGATGTAAAGATGTATTACTGTGCTATGAGGAGCAGTGAATATGAATGGAGTAAACTGAACGAGGATATAGTAACTGCAGACACCATATAGAAGTCTGCAAAGCTGTATGATGGTACAGAATGTTCATGAGATGGGGACCCTACGAGTGAAGATCTCCCTACCCGAACAGTACAAATGGGTAATTACACACACACACACACACACACACACACACACACACACACACACACGTCTGTTCATAGAGACTGGCATTACAACGAAGGACGCCACAACACAGTACAGAACAATATCCACACCAAATATTCAAGTCACTCTCTCACACAGCAAGGCAGCCTCTCCTCCTGCTGCATATTACATCAGGAAAATTCTGCCATAACAACACCGTTCAGAAAGAAAAAGGGTCGATGCTGTGGCAGGCCGTGAGGCTGGAGAGGGGCCACGGGCTCCGGCCAAGCTATGATTATATGATCAGGGATTACCCCCAGGATCAAGGAGACACCCACCCACCACCTGCCAATGCCACTCAACAACTGCTATGACCAGTCGTGCTCGATACATAACGGTGCTTCGACCGTCGCTCCTCGACTCGCTGTACGTCTGGCTTATCGTGTTAATGATTATCTTCTCTCCAGCAACTCTCCTCTGGGCGTAGTTATCCATTCGATAATTACTGTCTTTAACCGTCTGTCTAATCCTCTGGATACTTCTTGTCGTCACACGATGCATGTTTCGTCGTCCTTCTGGTCCTGTATCAAGTGAGGGTTCCAGTTTCTTCGTCAGGCATTTCTATATTTCCGTTTTTACTTATATTCCTAAATATCACACCTGAGTTAATAATGATTCTCTGTCTTCCTTGCTGAGTTGCTGTCAGGTTTAAAACGTTGTTATCCTTGTCTTGCCCTCGCTGACAGGCATATGTTATCATGTATCTCTCGTCTTCGTTGTAGACAGTAGAGTGCAAGTTCGTGTCCTCCTGTCCATCAATATGGCTTGGAAAATATTCATATAAATTTCCTATTTTCTTTATTTCCTTCTGGTTAACTGACGACAATATAAGGGAGCAGGATTCAGTTCTACGTCTTCTACACACATTAAACAGCTTCATCAGTTTTGTCTTGTGTTGCGTAAGTTCTGAAAGAGCGAGCGAGAGTGTTTACTTACTTAAGAGTACTTACGTCGAGATATTGCCTAACAGCAGGGCTAGCGCGTAGCGCACACCACAGGGAAATCTAGAGTTACTGTACGATGATTAAGCCAAACGAGTTACGTGTTGGCAGATGTTATGTGTGTGAGGGAGAGTCTGTATTGTAGGTCTGAGGACTGACTGCCAGCAGCCCATATAGGTGAGGTAGTGACAAGACAGCTCCCTGGCCCAAACGAGTGACACTTGACAGCCACTGAAATGCTGGTTCACAGATCACACGTCACGAACCTTCCCGCTACTCAGGCGGGTAGTACCTTCCTGGTTGGTGGCTGTCTAACACCTATCACCTGCCTGGGGAGTACTTCCTTAACAGTTGGATGATATTTTGCCAAAAGGCAGTGCATGCAGGGGAGGAGAGAGAGAGAGAGAGAGAGAGAGAGATAGATAGAGAGAGAGAGAGAGAGAGAGAGAGAGAGAGAGAGAGAGAGAGAGAGAGACTCTGTTGCTATGTATGGAGGGCTAAAACCGAAGACTATTTCCAGTCCAAACCTTAAATAGCTGACTGACGTATTTAATAGCCCTGACTCGTAAACCAACACACTCTGCCTCATACCGAAAAGTTTAACCTTTCGCAGTACAATCCTTCGCCTTAATGACATCTTATCTGACTCCATCCGAACCTAACACAGTCCAGTTAAATCACCTGAACCAATCATGAGCGTCTCGTGTGCCTCGAAGTCTCGAAAAAACGGGCGAGAGAAAAAAAAATTTAAGCCGGGTGCGACACTTTATCACATCCTGGAGAAATCAGTCAAGTCCCCCCTACAATTTGCACCATCACAAATGACACACATTTTCTGTTGCTATTTTAGCTATGTCTCAATTTAGTCCCAACCTCTTATTTTCCTGAACCTGGAAGCGCTCTTCATCTTTCTTTTTTCTTCAGTTCTTTTTTCCGGTTATTGAATCAATCATTTCCCACAGCTCAATGACCAACCTCGCTTGAGCCCCCAGCATCGTTCTCATGGTAACTCCTGCAGATCAGCGGTATGATACTTGAGCAAGACTGCGTCACCTCTGAGCACAGATGTACGATCTTTGAGCACGACATATAACAACCTTGAGCGCGCCAGTGAGACCGGTGAGCCAGGCGGTGTGATCCTGAAGCACAATGGTTCGACCCTCGAGCACGACAGTACGATCCGTGAGCACTAAGGTACGACAACTGATCAAGAAGGTACGACCCTTGAGCACGACGGTAGGATCCGTGAGCACTAGGGTACGACAATTCAGCAGGATGGCACGACCCTTAAGCAGGACAGACAGTACAATCCTCGAGTAGGATGGCCTAGCCTTTGACCTGACCCAAGAGCACAAGGTCATAAAGCAAGGCATCGTACACGATCGTAGCAACGCCGTGCTCTACGGGCCAGCGTTAAAGAAAACGGGTGCTTCTTCGCCTGCCCGATAAGGTTTTTGGTTGTTATTGTTGTTTTTCGTCAGTTTTACAGTCGTTATATGTATGTAGATATACACAAAGCATTTCAACGTTAGTATGGACGAAGGATACATGTCCATTAGGTACGTAGAGGGTAGTACAGAGAGTACAGTGGGTACAGTACATCGACATACAAGGGTGACAGTCGGCCCGAGGGGGTTGGTAGGTATACATGATACAAGTATACCAAGTGATACTGGTGGTAACATAGGCAGCAAATAAAGACTTAACTGATTTCAGATCTATATAATACCAGTCAAGTTAATGCAGGACGTGCGTTTACGGAGTATCATGGTTCGTGTGGGTACGACCGAGCACACACATTATAATGAGCGGTGAGGATACATTAGATATATAGTGTACGAGTTATGTACTTTGGGAAGTACAGTACATACACCAACAGGTTACATAACACGCTGAGTATCATTAAATATTCAGGATGAACGACAGTATACACTTAGTGTATTGTTAACAATGGCAGGAATACAAACGAAGGGAGGGAAACATAAGATCAAGAATAATACAAGCCATTGCTGTGGTAATATGTATATATATAGTCCCTACAGTGAGGTCTCTCAGCCGAATGAAGGACCATGAGATCACTTTGAATCCCTGAACGTGTGTAAAGAATTCAGACTACCTTCTTCTCAAGCCTGATGCATAAAGCTTAGTCCTTCAGTAGGTTTTATGGGAAGCTGGAGTTAGTATACGAAGCTCAAATTTACGTTTGGAGATTATAAAACGCAAGAGTTCAATATACGAAGCTCAAATTTACGTTTGAAGATTATAAAACGCAAGAGTTCAATATACTTCGCCTCCATGTACGTTCAGCTGTCATATTAAGCTTGAGTTCAGTATATTTCACCAACATGTAGGTTAAGTTGTCATATTAAGCTAGTGTGCAGTATACTTCGCCTTCATGTATGTTAAGTTGTAATATTAAGCTGGTATTCAGTATACTTCACTCTTAACTACTTTAAGCTGATGGAAGAAGCTGAAGTTCAACATACTTCGCCCCTGTGTATACTAAGCTGTCATTATAAGCTAAGAGTCTAATATACCTCGTTCTCATCTACGCTAAGCTGTTTTAAAAGGATAGAGTTCAACATATATTGCCATCATGAGTCGATATAAGAAAGTGTGAAAGGCTTTCAACTCCCATTTTTTCTGTAAATGACGAATAATTTAAGCCCACAACTGATGCCTTCAGCACACACAAGGGCTCAGCATCTGTCTTATTTCCGTACAATCGTGATTGCTGCCGTAAAATCAAAACTGATGCCTTAAAAACGTGACCTTGGTGCTGTAAAACCAAAAATGTAAAACAGAGGACAAAACTGAAGCCCCAAAGCTACAAAGGGGTGAAGTCTCAGTGCTGCTGACCCGATTTCGAAGCTTCAGTCATGACCACGAAGCCTAAACACGAAGCTTTAACAAAACGCAAAAACAAGGACGAGATCAAAGTTCAACCCGACTCTGGCGGGAGTGAAGCCTACGTGGCGGGGTATCGGCGAAGCCTCAGTACCACACAGTGAAGCCTTCAGGTCTTGAAACTGAGGGTTCAGCTACCGTCACTCTGGTCAGGGACGAGAGAACCTCACCGGAACAAAACAGAAAAGCTTTCCAACGTTAGAAAATGTACACTTCTGAAACTTCATTAACACGAATCCCTCCAACCTCTCTCTCTCTCTCTCTCTCTCTCTCTCTCTCTCTCTCTCTCTCTCTCTCTCTCTCTCTCTCTCTCTCTTCGGCACGTTCCCGAAGCTTTAAAATGATACAGGAGCATAATGACGCTTCGGATCGCAAGCTTCGAGCGCGCGTCGATGTAGCCTCGGATTCACGGGTTTCGGTCGAATGACCCCCCCGCTCCTCCCACCGCCAGCCCAAACCCTTCCGGGCACCGGGGCTTGACGCGTTCATGAATCACACTGACCTTGACCTCTCACCTCGGGTGACTTTCGAAAACCGTCGCTGAGGTCATAGAAGGTGCTGGTGCCAGGGACGATGACGGAGCGGCGGATGGACAAGCCGCAACACATCACTACGACCAGAGGTGAGAGTTTCAACTCAAGTCCGGAGGCCGGCCCCATCTCTTGAACTTATCCTCCCCTCGCAACAGTTTCTAAACAGCTAGAGCTGACGCCACACACACACACACACACACACACACACACACACACATATATATATATATATATATATATATATATATATATATATATATATATATATATATGTATATATATATTGCTATGAGTCCACTCATAGGAATATCTTGATCACGCGCAAAATTGTGATCCTTTCCAATATTAATATATATATATATATATATATATATATATATATATATATATATATATATATATATATATATATATATATATATATATAAATCAAAAAGTGAAAACCTTCAGCTCACCAATTTACACTTCAGGTAATGTTTGTCCCTAATGCCGCTACTTAAGTAGCTTCCCTTAAATGGGATTTCTCTCCTTCTAACCTTCACATAATTTGACTAAATTGAACCTCAGCAATCTTTTACATGGACATCATAATTACAGGCCTTAATGACAACCATCATAATTACAGGCCTTAATGACAACCCCCCCAAAACAGTATTTCAACCCCACATTCGTATTCAGCATGGAATCTGGTTTCTGTACTGAGGTTTCCAAGCAAATCTATTGCCTTCCAAAAAAGAAATGCGGGATAGGGGACAGGGGAGAAAGAATACTTCCCACGTATTCCCTGCGTGTTGTAGAAGGCGACTAAAAGGGAAGGGAGCGGGGGGCTGGAAATCCTCCCCTCTCATTTTATTTTTCTAAATTTTCTAAAAGAAGGAATAGAGAAGGGAGCTATGTGAGGATATTCCCTCAAAGGCCCAGTCCTCTGTTCTTAACGCTACCTCGCTAATGCGGGAAATGGCGAATAGTATGAAAAAAAAAAAAAGAATTACAGGTCATGGTATTTTTAGCAAAAAATATAAATGAAATAAACAGATAAATAAACTATAATATAACATATAAATATACTGTAATATAAAGATAATAAAACGATTCTGATATGGGACATTTTGTTGTGAATACGAATCCCGGGTTTTCTGAAATGTTGTTTGGGAGGTCATTATGGCCTGTAACTAATCATTAAGAAGATTCCCTCATTATTTATATCGTATTCATCAGGTATCTCCCGGCTTGGGTGAAGGATTATGGGATATTTTCCAAGATTGTTTCATGTACAGAATCTTTTCATTGTGTTTTATTACAGTTATCAAAGAAAAAAGTTTCTGGGATATATATATATATATATATATATATATATATATATATATATATATATATATATATATATACCTGGTCCTCTGTTCATGACGCTACCTTGCTAACGCGGGAAATGGCGAATAGTTTGAAAGAAAAGATATATATATATATATATATATATATATATATATATATATATATATATATATATATATATATATATATATATATATATACCCCAAACTATTACCTGCAATTTTTTTTCTCGGAGGGTCGTAAATTTACTTACAAACTTGTACAAAGATAATTTTCCATGCTGAAAATTGGTTTGAAATATTGTTTGGGTGATTATTAGAAGCCTGTAATTAATTATTGCGTATTCAGAAGATTGTGTCATTAATCTTTTCGTATTGGTTAGGTATATGTTGGCTGGGGGAAACATTTTGAGATATTTTTCTATTAGATCGTTTCATTATGAAATATTACAGTTTTAAAAGAAAAAAAAAATGGGCTAAGAAATATACTGAACTAATATAATTACCTGCAATTTTTGGTATTTTTCAAAAGGTAGAAAACTTGCTTAGAAACCTCAATAATAAAATTATTATATTTCATGCTGAATACGGATCTGAGGTTGATATATTATCTGGGTGTCATTAAGGACTTTAATTGATAATTACTTTATAAGGAGATTCTGTCATTATTCGTCTCGCATTTATCGGGTATCTGTCGACTGGAGTTGAATTATGGTCTGGGGGGCCTTCATTAAGGCCTGTAAGTACTGATAACATATCTACCGTTCCTCTGTGTTTCTTTTATCTCAAAACTTGGACGTGACATATCAACAGCCTCTGGGTTGTGATCTGCAATCATTACTCTATTTCTCCAGGGCAGGAAAGGAGTTCTAGTGGGGCCGCCCCACCCCCCATCTCTTGATGTAATCCCTTACGTGCACGGTGTGGGGGAGGGAGTTATACACTCGTGGGGTCCTGTCTTTGTAATTACTTACGTGCACGGTGTGGGGGAGGGAGTTATACACTCGTGGGGTCCTGTCTTTGTACGTACTTACTTGCATAGTGTGGGGGAGGGAGTTATACACTCGTGGGGTCCTGTCTTTGTGATCACTACGTGCACGGTGTGGAGGAGGGAGTTATACACTCGTGGGGTCCTGTCTTTGTACGTACTTACTTGCATAGTGTGGGGGAGGGAGTTATACACTCGTGGGGTCCTGTCTTTGTGATCACTTACGTGCACGGTGTGGGGGAGGGAGTTATACACTCGCGAGGTCGCGTCTCTTGATTTTCCTCTATCATACAACTATCCATACTTTTGAATGTCGTCCACATCCACAGTTTTACTACTCTATTAATTCTATTCATCCGCCGCTCTTATATTCTAAAAGCGCATCTCTACATCTTCTCTAACAGTTCCTTGCTTAATTACAACCTCTAGTCGATTTATCTTTGCATGTTTTGAAGAATTGTTAACTACTGATGTCATAAAAAAAAAAAATAATGGCAGAATCTTCAAAGTTAAAGATCAAGTCACTCCTCACTCTTCTCTATTATACAGTGGGCGAGTCCATGGACTCTCACCTCTCACCGTAACTCATCTCTCTTCATTCCGGTACCATCTCCGTTGATCTCCTCATTAAGTGCGGTGACTAAACTTGAGAATTACTGGGAGAGAGATTTATACTCGTTTTACCCCGTCTCCTAACCTTGTGTGTGTATGTGTGTGTGTGTGTGTGTGTGTGTATGTATATATATATATATATATATATATATATATATATATATATATATATATATATATATACACACACATGTTCTATGAAGGTGCGCGTTCATATACACTTTATTCGTATATATATATATATATATATATATATATATATATATATATATATATATATATATATATATATATATAATATATATATATATCTTATCCCTGGGGATAGGGGAGAAAGAATACTTCCCACGTATTCCCTGCGTGTCGTAGAAGGCGACTAAAAGGGAAGGGAGCGGGGGGCTGGAAATCCTCCCCTCTCGTTTTTTTTTTTTTAATTTTCCAAAAGAAGGGACAGAGAAGGGGGCCATTTGAGGATATTCCCTCAAAGGTCCAGTCCTTTGTTCTTAATGCAACCTCGCTAATACGGGAAATGGCGAATAGTATGAAAGAAAAATATATATATATCATGTCTTTACTCCAATGTACATATGCACACACAGACACACTCTAGCCTGAGCCAAAGTACCCACTTATCGACTAGCCCCGTGGGCTGGCTGCCGCATCCAGGATTGGAACCAACACAGGGCCGACCCCAGGCAGGCCCGTGCATGACTCACGGTGTGTGAGGTTAAGCGCCACACCACGCACGTAGGATAACTATTTGATTACTAATTGTGTTTGACGGCGAGAAAGAATTTTCACTCGTGTGGCCCCGTCTCTAAACCTTGTGTAAATGTACCATGTCTTTACTCCTACGTATGGACACACACACACACACACACACACACACACACACACCCTAGTCTATGTCAGGTACCCATGTTATCGACCAGCTCTGAGGTGAGGATGAACAGCTGGGTGGACTGTGTGCCGCAGGCCGCCTCAGTAAACCTGGATATGTCTTTATAAAACTGTTTGTTTAGTAATACACTCGTGTATACCAAACAGTTCTGATTTGTTTACCATACCGCCAGTGAGGAGCGGGGCGGGGCGGGGCGGGGCGAGGCGAGGCGGGGCATGACAGGCTGGGCCCCTGGCCACGTCACTGAGGAACCCGCGACGTGTTCTTCAAGGTTATGTGAAGTATTTCCTTAAGGAAAATGTTATCACTGGAGTCTGTGTTGTGTGGGGAGGGCAAGCTGTGGCCAACTGTGTGTCCCTAATGTCGACATGCACGGCTGACGACAGCCTGTACAACGGGCTGACAACAGCCTGGACAACGGGCTGACAGCAACCTGAAAACAACGGGCTGACAACAGCCTGAACAACGGGCTGACAACAGCCTGAACAATAGGCTGAACAGCAGGCTGAACAACCGGCTGAAGAACGGACTGAACAACAGGCTGAACATCAACCTGAACAACAGGCTGAACATTAACCTGAACTACAGGCTGAACAATATGCTGATCAGTGGGTTGAACAACCTGAGCAACGGAATGAACATAAGCCTACATTACTGAACAACACCACTGCTGTACAGGGTACAGTTTGGGGAAGTGCTGACCGAAACTTAATGAATGAAGAACACTGAAATCACGACCGAACATTACAAGACCGACGACGGTGCCAGACGCAGCAGCGCACGAGGGTCGTCTGCTCCGCGCCGCACACTGTGGTGGTGGGGACCTGGAGGACAAGTTGATGACACGATTCGAGTGAAATCCAGGCAGCGCTCTCCAAAGTCCTTAACTGCGGACCGTCGAACACAAGAAGGACGAGACGCGGCGTTTGAAACTGGCGCGCCGTGACGACCTTACCCTCACTACCTCCCTCCCTCACTGCCTCCTTCCTTCCTCCCTCCCCTCTCGGCCACAACACAATCCCAGACGGGTGTTGCATGGAACACTCAAGGTGTGGCCTGTAGTGCAGTGTGTTACTGGCGGCGAAGGACCAATGGTGGGGAAATTCTCTTGGGAACCGATCGACGACACGAGAGTGAACCACAGGTCACTGGTGATGAAAAAGAAAGTAATAACGAAATTTGATGATTAATTTGTCATGTGTCAGAGTTACGTTCTCCTAGTCCACATGCGACAGCCTGGTGATTGTAAATAACATGACCACGATCATGTACTCGTATGTATGTATGTATGTATGTATGTATGTATGTATGTATGTATGTTTGTATGTATGTATGTATGTATGTATGCGCACACGCACAACCCTAGCCTATATAGTAGTGGCCTTCCAGCAGGTGAAAAATCCTGGTATTGAGAGTAAAAGCTAAAAGTTTAAACTGTTTGAAAAAAAAAATAATATTAATAACTTCATATCAAATCAGGACTGGTAAGTTCTGGACATGATGTGGGCAGAGTCGCCTGGCTTACACCAGTACCTGAACAATGGAACTTTGAACCAAATCCTGACAACAAAACATGGACACAATTATTGCTGAAGTATATTTTGATATGTGACGTGCACAATGTACTACACCTTGATGATGATCACGGTAATGCTATATATATATATATATATATATATATATATATATATATATATATCAGGCGGGAGCGCTACCGCTAGGGTATTCGAGGGGCGATCATAGCTCAGCGGTAGCGCTCCCGCCTGTGTCACAGGGGTCCCGGATTCGATCCTGGTTGTTGGAGGTTTGTATGTTCTATGAAGGTGCGCGTTCATATGCATTCATATACCTCCGCGTTGTACAGTTAGGTTCGGTAAAATGCTATCTGCTGGCTGTGTGAGCCTGATGGAAAATGACCGGTGTAGACCCCGCTGCTCACCAACGTGAGACGAAGGGTATTCGAGTACATAGTATTCGAATAGTCATTTCCCTATTCGGGGCGATCATAGCCTAGCAGTAGTGCTCCCGCCTGTTGCACAGGAGTCCCGGGTTCGATCCTGGCTGTTGGAGGTTTGTATGTGATATATATGTATGTATGTATATGAGTTTGGTTGTTCAGCAGCTAGTGACCGTTTTTACGTGCTCTAATGTACATAGTTTGTACCCTTGTTATATTTGCTCTTGCATGTGTGAACAGTTAAGCAGGTGAGGCGTAGTTTAGGGCGGAGCGGATGAATTGTGTAAAGAGTTTGTTAGATTCATTTTCTTTTTCTAGTCTGGTACCAATTAGTTTTCTGAAGACATTTACTTTGTTGCTTTTGTGCTAACGTCTTGTATGAGGTTTGAATGTTATGTTCGTAAGGTATGTGATGCATAGAATGGTTGATGTTTAGTGGGAGTGTGAGACTGTCCATTCAAGGTGACTTGGAGGTTGTTGCGTGGATTCGTATTTGTTTGGAGTTGAAAGAGTTATAAAAGACTTCTTTGGATATATATAGATAGATAGATAGATTAATATATAAATGAATATATAAATAGACAGATATAGGTAGATAGACAGATAGATAGATAGATGTGTGTGTGTGTGTGTGTGTGTGTGTGTGGGTATGTATGTGTGTGTGTGTGTGTGTGTGTGTGTGTGTGTGTGTGTGTGTGTGTGTGTGCTATTCGATCCCGTATGCATCGTGAGTGTACACCCAAGCCATCATACCGGAGGGGCCTTACCGTCTTTGCCCAAGGGTCGTACCGTCGTGCTCAGAGAGTTAATTAGCATGACGGCGCCACCGCAGGAGACACCAGCCCTCACACACAGTCTACCTCACAAATGTCCATCACTTATCATATTTCAAACTGACCCACAGAACATGGTGGGTCCGTAAGCCTAAGGGACAAGTTCTCCAACTGCCTGGCTGAGCAGCCAGCTTGGTTGCCGGCCAAGCTTTGGGGTCAGAGGTGCCAGACCTTTGCTGTTGGGGTAGAAGACCTCCAAAGCCATCATAAGTTACACGTAAGGTAAGGGAAGGTCCCAGTCCCAGCTGTTGAGGTTAGAGGACCTCCAAAATTATTGTAAGGTATACGTAAGGTAAGGTAAAGTCCTAGACAGAACTGTAGGGGTAGGAGACCTCCAAAACCATGGAAATGAAAGGTAAGGTTCCATACCTTTCTGTAGGGTTAGAAGACTTCCCCGAAAGTATCGTAAGGTATACGTAAGGTAAGGTAAGGTCCCAGACCCAACTGGCGGAGTAGAAGACCTGGGAAACTATCAACACAAGGCACGCGTCAAGAAAGTATTTAACTTTTACATCTCCATTTACTCTGTTGACCACGCCCATTCCTGACAGCATTCCTGACAACTTCCCCTACATGGCTAACTCTGCCATCATTCCCTACATCTCCCTTCACAATTCTACTCACACATTACTTCCCACAACTTAACCCAGACGTCTACCTCTCATACATTCCTCACATCACCGCTCCAACATGTATCTACATCAGTTACCCACAACATCACTCAAACGTCTAACGCCGTTAGATCATTATTTTCTAATTCAATCCTTCTTCTATTCCCTGCAACTTTCCTCGCATATCTACAGGTAATATAATACCGATGATTCACTCAGTATTCTACTCTTCTCCCTAGCCTCCCTCACACATCCCTACAGCCTCCCTCAACCCCACGACCCCACCATCATCATCTTCCTACCACTATCCATTATATTAATATTTCTCTCTCCCTCACAAACCTCATCTCCTACACTTCCTCCTCCTCATCCTCCTCCTGCCCTGACTAGAGCCCCTCCCCCTCCATCACCACTCCACCGGGCCCCCACTCCCCACGGTGTGTGGGGGAGGGTGAAGGCCACCCTCCCCCACGGCCCCCAACCAGCACTTGAGTGTTTACGTCAGCCAGCGCCGCCCCTCCAGTCTCTGGTCTTTCCTCGAATCCTCAACTTTCTCTTTAGTTGAGTTACTCAATCCTTCTCCTCTTGTTTTACTTTTTTCACCACTTTTCCCTCTCTGAACTAAACAGTTTCTCTTTTTTACCTGATACATATGCAATCCTTTGCGTTTCTCTTTTGTTTTCTCTCGTCTCCACGCATTTTTTTTTTATCATATAATTTCTCCTTGTGTTGTTATAATCCTTCTCCTCTGTTTTCCTTTATTCAGTTGTTTAATTCATTTGTTACGTTTTCAGTTTGCTTTTAAATCTATTTTCATTTGTGTCTGTTTTTTCTTTACTGTTTTCTGAGCCATGTCGTCTCTTGAATAAGCATCCCACTTGTTGTCTTAACCTGTGAGGGAGATATTGTTGTTCTTTCTCCGTGTTGTTCTTCCTCTGGTCATTTGCTGGCTCCTTCTTCATCTTCTGCTCATTTAATGATTACTTTTTGATCTGATTATTTTCTGATTACTTTTTGATTGGGTCATTTATTGATTACATTTCCATCTTGTTATTTACTGATTCCCTCTTCATCTTCTGGTCATTTACTGATTACTTTTTGATACTGATTACTTTTTGACCTTCCGGTCATTTACTGATTACATTTTGATCTGGTCAGTTACTGATTACTTTCCGTTTTCTGGTACGTTATTACTTTCCTTTTTTTGTTGTCTTCTAACCAGCTGGTCCGCTCCTACCCACCCTCACTATCTTCCTTCCTTCACGGGATTATCTTCCTTCCTCTGAAGGACTCGTCTTTCTTCCTCTGAAGGATTCATCTTTCTTCTTCTGAAGGACTCATCTTTCTCCTTCTGAAGGACTCATCTTTCTTCCTCTGTAGGACTCGTCTTTCTTCCTCTGTAGGACTCGTCTTTCTTCCTCTGAAGAATTCATCTTTCTTCCTCTGTAGGACTCGTCTTTCTTCCTCTGAAGGACTCATCTTTCTTCCTCTGAAGGACTCGTCTTTCTTCCTCTGAAAGACTCGTCTTTCTTCCTCTGAAGGATTCATCTTTCTTCCTCTGTAGGACTCCTCTTTCTTCCTCTGTAGGACTCGTCTTTCTTCCTCTGAAGGACTCATCTTTCTTCCTCTGAAGGACTCATCTTTCTTCCTCTGAAGAATTCATCTTTCTTCCTCTGTAGGACTCGTCTTTCTTCCTCTGAAGGACTCATCTTTCTTCCTCTGAAGAATTCATATTTCTTCCTCTGTAGGACTTATCTTTCTTCCTCTGAAGGACTCATCTTTCTTCCTCTGAAGGACTCGTCTTTCTTCCTCTGAGGGACTCATCTTTCTTCTTCTGAAGGACTCGTCTTTCTTCCTCTGAAGAATTCATCTTTCTTCCTCAGTAGGACTCGTCTTTCTTCCTCTGAAGGACTCATCTTTCTTCCTCTGAAGGACTCGTCTTTCTTCCTCTGAAGAATTCATCTTCCTTCCTCTGTAGGACTTGTCTTTCTTCCTTTGTAGGACTCGTCTTTCTTCCTCTGAAGGATTCATCTTTCTTCCTCTGAAGGACTCGTCTTTCTTCCTCTGAGGGACTCATCTTTCTTCTTCTGAAGGACTCGTCTTTCTTCCTCTGAAGAATTCATCTTTCTTCCTCTGTAGGACTCGTCTTTCTTCCTCTGAAGGACTCATCTTTCTTCCTCTGAAGGACTCGTCTTTCTTCCTCTGAAGAATTCATCTTCCTTCCTCTGTAGGACTTGTCTTTCTTCCTTTGTAGGACTCGTCTTTCTTCCTCTGAAAGATTCATCTTTCTTCCTCTGAAGGACTCGTCTTTCTTCCTCTGAAGGACTCATCTTTCTTCCTCTGAAGGACTCGTCTTTCTTCCTCTGAAAGACTCGTCTTTCTTCCTCTGAAGGATTCATCTTTCTTCCTCTGTAGGACTCATCTTTCTTCCTGTGAAGGACTCATCTTTCTTCCTCTGAAGAATTCATCTTTCTTCCTCTGTAGGACTCATCTTTCTTCTTCTGAAGGACTCGTCTTTCTTCCTCTGAAGGATTCATCTTCTGAAGGACTCGTCTTTCTTCCTCTGAAGAATTCATCTTTCTTCCTCTGTAGGACTCGTCTTTCTTCCTCTGAAGGACTCATCTTTCTTCCTCTGAAGGATTCGTCTTTCTTCCTCTGAAAGACTCGTCTTTCTTCCTCTGAAGGATTCATCTTTCTTACTCTGTAGGACTCCTCTTTCTTCCTCTGTAGGACTCGTCTTTCTTCCTCTGAAGGACTCATCTTTCTTCCTCTGAAGAATTCATCTTTCTTCCTCTGTAGGACTCATCTTTCTTCTTCTGAAGGACTCGTCTTTCTTCCTCTGAAGGATTCATCTTTCTTCCTCTGTAGGACTCGTCTTTCTTCCTCTGAAGGACTCATCTTTCTTCCTCTGAAGGACTCGTCTTTCTTCCTCTGAAGGACTCATCTTTCTTCCTCTGAAGGTCTCGTCTTTCTTCCTCTGAAGGACTCGTCTTTCTTCCTCTGAAGGACTCATCTTTCTTCCTCTGAAGGACTCGTCTTTCTTCCTCTGAAGGACTCATCTTTCTTCCTCTGAAGGACTCATCTTTCTTCCTCTGAAGGACTCGTCTTTCTTCCTCTGAAGGACTCGTATTTCTTCCTCTGAAGGATTCATCTTTCTTCCTCTGAAGGACTCATCTTTCTTCCTCTGTAGGACTCATAAACTTTTTCTCTGAATTTCCTTCATCTTTCATTTCCATCTTTATTTTCCCCCTACGTTTCCTTCACTTCTCATCACACCTTCTTGCTCCTGTATTCACCAGTTCCCTCAGCATCCTCACTCACCTCCCTCTGGCCTGGTGGCTGTCTCCACGGTGACCTCCAGCCCCCGTCTTCTGTATCAGGTTACGTTAATATTAAAATACCTTCCACTATCGTTGTCTTCCCCCGGCTGAGTGGATCTGGGCAGACTCATTCATTACTTTTTTTGGTAGCTCTCTCTCTCTCTCTCTCTCTCTCTCTCTCTCTCTCTCTCTCTCTCTCTCTCTCTCTCTCTCTCTCTCTCTCTCTCTCTATCCACCAAATTATCTCCAGTTTTCTATGTAGTTTAATCCTAGCTCTCTGTTCTTATCTCCACCATATTATCTCCAGTTTTCTATGTAGTTTAATCCTGTCTCTCTGCTCTTATCTCCACCATATTATCTCCAGTTTTCTGTGTAGTTTCATCCTGTTTCTCTGCTCTTATCTCCACCAAACTATCTCCAGTTTTCTATGTAGTTTAATCCTGTCTCTCTGCTCTTATATGCACCAAATTATCTCCAGTTTTCTATGTAGTTTAATCATGTCTCTCTGCTCTTATATGCACCAAATTATCTCCAGTTTTCTATGTAGTTTAATCATGTCTCTCTGCTCTTATCTCCACCATATTATCTCCAGTTTTCTATGGAGTTTAATCCTGTCTCATACTAACCTCTCTTCGCGTCCATGATGTTGGTGGTGCAGTTCATCAACGCCTCGTGTGATCACCGTTCTTTCCCACGTCCCTCACAACAGCAGCAGCAGCAGCCCCCACCCCCCTTCCACACACACACACACACACACACACACACACACACACACACACACACACACACATACACACACACATACACACCTCTTGCTCGTGTATTGTCGGGTGGTCTTCCTCACCTGTTTCTCATCCCTGTGTGACTGATCACGTTCGTCTTGATTTCATTGCGTTTCTTCATTTGTTCTTGACCTCGTCACCTTCTTCTTCTTTCATGAACGTATTATTATTATTATTATTATTATTATTATTATTATTAATGTTATTACTGTTATCATTATTATCATTATCATTATCATTATTATAATTATATTTCTTCGACCTCTTCTTTTTCTTCTTCTTTCTCCTTCTCCTCGTCCCCCTCCTCCTCCTCTTCTTCTTATTCTTATTCTTATTCTTATTCTTATTCTTCTATCCTTCTTCTTCTTCTTCTTCTTCTTCTTCTTCTTCTTCTTCTTCTTCTTCTTCTTCTTTCCTTCTTCTTCTTCTTCTTCTTCTTCTTCTTCTTCTTCTTCTTCTTCTTCTTCTTTTTCTTCTTCTTCTCATTATTATTATTATCATTATTATTATTATTATTATTATTATTATTATTATTATTATTATTATCATCTTTTTTATATAGTGTTGCACACTCGACCCCTCTTGTTTATTTGGTCAGCTTAGCCACCTGCCTGAGTAAAGGGCCCTTGAGCATGACGGTACGACCCTCCAGCACAGCGGAACGACCTTGAACACCAAGATACGACCCCTGAACACGATGGTACGACCCTTGGCTATTATGGCCTGGCCTTAAAACTGACCCAAATGAATCAGGTTACAAGTCGGGCAATAAGGGTCGTCCCCTCGTATCGTCGCACCAAGGATCGTACCGTTGTGGTCAAGGGTCGTACCGTCGTCCCAAGGATCGTACCGTCGTGGTCAAGGATCGTATCGTCGTGGTCAAGGATCGTACCGTCGCACCCAGGATCGTAACAATGTACCCTCGTGCCAAGGATCGTACCGTCGCACCCAGGATCGTACCCTCGTGGTCAGGGGTTGTTCTGTCGCACCGGGGATCGTAACATCGTACCGTCGTGCTAAGGATCGTACCGTCGCACCCAGGATCGTAACAATGTACCCTCGTGCCAAGGATCGTACCGTCGCACCCAGGATCGTCCCGTCGTGGTCAAGGATCGTACCGTCGCACCCAGGATCGTCCCGTCGTGGTCAAGGATCGTACCGTCGCACCGAGGATCGTAACATTGTCCCGTTGAGGCTAAGGGTCGTACCGTGGTACCCGGGATCGTATCATCGTACCGTTGTGGTCCAGGGGTTAGTGCAGCCACTGACCGGGTCATCCGTGACTCTCCGCCATGCCTGGCCACTCCCCACAACCCCCACCTGGCAACATCTGGCCGGACCAGCATTTCTGAAATTCACGATTCCGCTCTGCTCCCAGACGCTGGCTGGCCCGCCCCACGCTACCCGTTAAACCTCAGGGCTTCCCACGGCCGGCACTGGGAGAAAACTGGTTTAAGGAGGGCAAGGCTTTTAAACCCTCACCTTGCCAACAGGTACTTACAACTTGATGGAACACGACCGCTCTCCGCTCAGTACGTGGAGGTCAACCTCCAACCTCGAGGAGCATTACATACGTTAACCTCCACCATCATAACGTGCAACTCCTCCCCTCCCACTCCACTTCCCCTCTCCCCTACCACTCCACATTCCCTCTCCCCTCCCACTCCTCCCCTTTCCCCTACCACTCCTCCACCTCCCCTACCACTCCTTCCCTCTTCTCTCCCACTCCCCTCCTCACCAAACCTCCCAGCATTTTCCTCTAGTTTTCTGCGTTTATATATATATATATATATATATATATATATATATATATATATATATATATATATATATATATATATATATAGGGGATAGGGGATTAAGAATACTTCCCACGTATACCCTGCGTGTCGTAGAAGGCGACTAAAAGGAAGGGAGCGGGGGGCTGGAAATCCTCCTCTCTCGTTTTTAATTTTCCAAAAGAAGGAACAGAGAAGGGGGCCAGGTGAGGATATTCCCTCACAGGCTTAGTCCTCTGTTCTTAACGCTACCTCGCTAACGCGGGAAATGGCGAATAGTAAAATATATATATATATATATATATTGGAAAAGATAACAATTGAACGCGTGATCAACTAAATTCCTCTCTTATCCACAAGGAAAAGAAACACGATAAGTTCTCCCCTGATGATGTGATCATTACACGAAAGTGCACTTGGGAACTTGTGTTTCATTTCCCTGTGCATAGGAAAGGGCTTTTTGTCCCTTCGTAAGCCCACCTCCCACCGGCGTGAATGGAGGGGATGTGACAGGTGGCGCGAGTCGTGGGTGCCACAGAGTACCTACCACGGGCCACAACGGGTGAACACCCACCACGGACCACAACGGGTGAACACCCACCACGGACCACAACGGGTGAACACCCACCACGGGCCACAACGGGTGAACACCCACCACGGACCACAACGGGTGAACACCCACCACGGACCACAACGGGTGAACACCCACCACGGGCCACAACGGGTGAACACCCACCACGGGCCACAACAGCTGAACACCCACCACGGGCCACAACGGGTGAACACCCACCACGGACCACAACGGGTGAACACCCACCACGGACCACAACGGGTGAACACCCACCACGGACCACAACGGGTGAACACCCACCACGGACCACAACGGGTGAACACCCACCACGGACCACAACGGGTGAACACCCACCACGGGCCACAACGGGTGAACACCCACCACGGGCCACAACGGGTGAACACCCACCACGGGCCACAACAGTTGAACACCTACCACGGACCACAACGGGTGAACACCCACCACGGGCCACAACAACTGAACACCCACCACGGGCCACAACGGGTGAACACCCACCACGGGCCACAACAACTGAACACCCACCACGGGCCACAACAGTTGAACACCTACCACGGGCCACAACAAGTGAACACCCACCACGGACCACAACAGCTGAACACCCACCACGGGCCACAACAGCTGAACACCCACCACGGGCCACAACAGTTGAACACCTACCACGGGCCACAACAAGTGAACACCCACCACGGGCCACAACAGCTGAACACCCACCACGGGCCACAACAGGTGATCACCCACCACGGGCCACAGCAGCTGAACACCCACCACGGGCCACAACAGCTGATCACCCACCACGGGCCACAACAGCTGAACACCCACCACGGGCCACAACAGCTGAACACCCACCACGGGCCACAACGGGTGAACACCCACCACGGGCCACAACGGGTGAACACCCACCACGGGCCACAACAGCTGATCACCCACCACGGGCCACAACAGCTGAACACCCACCACGGGCCACAACGGGTGAACACCCACCACGGGCCACAACGGGTGGCTGTATCAGATGTCACAGTGATCGTGTCGTCTACTGTGGTGAGTGCTGGGGGCTACACACCCAACATGGGACTTGTTTCATACCTTGCGTCCGGAGCGGCATGTGTAGTGTGGCCCCCCTGCCACCGCTGGAGGGAAGGAGGACACACACACACACACACACACACACACACACACACACACACACACACACACACACACAGTGCACGGGAGGTCCAGGATTGGACGGGAGGAGGTCTGGGGTAGAGGGGACGGGACTCACGACTTGCTTCCCCTCTAGAGGTACGACACCTTGCCCCTCTCCCCCCCTACAGGTACTCGACCCCCCCTCCCCCTCTTCTCCTCAACAGGTCCACGGGACTTACCCTCTTCCCCCTAACAGGTACATAATCCTCACCTACTGGTACACAACCCTCCCCCTGTTCCTCCCCTACAGGCACACGAACCTCTCCCCTTTCTCCCCCCTAAAGGTACATGCTCCTCCCCTTCTTCCATTCCCCCCTAAAGGTAAACTATCCTCTTCGTCTTCAACCCATGCACGGTCCTCTCCCTCTTCCCCCTACACGTACACTGCCCCCACCCCCCTCCCATACTGAAACACAGTTCTCCCCCTTCCCCATTCCCCTACAGAAACACAGTCCTTCCTCTTCCCCTCCCCTACAGTAACACAGTCCTCCACCTCCTTCCCCCCCCCCCTACAGTAACACAGTCCTCCCCCTCCCCTACAGGAGCACAGTCCTCCCCCCTCCTTCCCCACTTCCCCTACAGTAACACAGTCCTCCCCACTCCTTCCCCCCTACAGTAACACAGTCCTCCCCACTCCTTCCCCCCTACAGTAACACAGTCCTCCCCACTCCTTCCCTCCTACAGGAACAGTCCCCCGCCCTCGCTCCTCACTGACGCACTTACATATGCGTTTCAGGAAGGTCTCCCCGGCCCCCCTGCACCCAACCACCACGCAGAGCCTGTGATCAACCAGGCTGTTCTTGTCCTCTGTGTGCATGCATGCAGGAGTCACGAAGGACTATACTCAGGCTGCCGGAGATGTCCTGAGGAACCCCGACCTGAGGCTGGGCACGGGGAGATAGATGGCACGCACAGGAAGGGAGAGGCAGAGACGGGGAGAAGGAGGGGAGGGGAGGAGTGCGTGCGTGCGTGCGAGCATGAGCGAGCTACTAGGTGGGAGGGAGGCTGCTGGCCACCACCCTCACCATCATGATGGATGGCCACCCTCGCCTGCACCCAAGGGGGAGGAGGGGGTCAGCCAAACCTGGGGCGATCCTTAAGGGGGAGGCTCGAGGAAGAGGTGAGGAGGAGTGGAACAGTGAGAGACTGGGGTGGGGGGAAGGGCAGTACACGGGCTGGGAGAGTGGCACAGTGAGGGTTTGGGAGTGCAGGGGCAGGGAGAGTGACAGAGTGAGAGGTTGGGGAGGAGCACTAGGGCGGGGAGAGTGACAGAGAGGCTGGGGAGGAGCACAAGGGCGGGGAGAGTGGTAGAGTGAGAGGCTGGGGAGGAGCACAAGGGCGGGGAGAGTGGCAGAGTGAGAGGCTGGGGAGGAGCACAAGGGCGGGGAGAGTGGCAGAGTGAGAGGCTGGGGAGGAGCACAAGGGCGGGGAGAGTTGTAGAGTGAGAGGCTGGGGAGGAGCACAAGGGCGGGGAGAGTGGCAGAGTGAGAGGCTGGGGAGGAGCACAAGGGCGGGGAGAGTGGCAGAGTGAAAGGTTGGGAGGAGCACAAGGGCGGGGAGAGTGGCAGAGTGAAAGGTTGGGGAGGAGCACAAGGGCGGGGAGAGTGACAGAGTGAGAGGCTGGGGAGGAGCACAAGGGCAGGGAGAGTGGTAGAGTGAGAGGCTGGGGAGGAGCACAAGGGCAGGGAGAAAGACAGAGTGAGAGGCTGGGGAGGAGCACAAGGGCGGGGAGAGTGGTAGAGTGAGAGGCTAGGGAGGAGCACAAGGGCGGGGAGAGTGGCAGAGTGAGAGGTTGGGGAGGAGCACAAGGGCAGGGAGAGTGGTAGAGTGAGAGGCTAGGGAGGAGCACAAGGGCGGGGAGAGTGACAGAGTGAGAGGTTGGGGAGGAGCACTAGGGCGGGGAGAGTGACAGAGTGAGAGGCTGGGGAGGAGCACAAGGGCGGGGAGAGTGGTAGAGTGAGAGGCTGGGGAGGAGCACAAGGGCAGGGAGAGTGGCAGAGTGAGAGGTTGGGGAGGAGCACTAGGGCGGGGAGAGTGACAGAGTGAGAGGCTGGGGAGGAGCACAAGGGCAGGGAGAGTGGTAGAGTGAGAGGCTGGGGAGGAGCACAAGGGCAGGGAGAGTGACAGAGTGAGAGGCTGGGGAGGAGCACAAGGGCGGGGAGAGTGGTAGAGTGAGAGGCTAGGGAGGAGCACAAGGGCGGGGAGAGTGGTAGAGTGAGAGGCTGGGGAGGAGCACAAGGGCAGGGAGAGTGACAGAGTGAGAGGCTGGGGAGGAGCACAAGGGCAGGGAGAGTGACAGAGTGAGAGGCTGGGGAGGAGCACAAGGGCAGGGAGAGTGGTAGAGTGAGAGGCTGGGGAGGGCCACAAGGACGGGGAGAGTGGTAGAGCAGAGGCTGGGGAGGAGCACAAGGGCGGGGAGAGTGGTAGAGTGAGAGGCTGGGGAGGAGCACAAGGGCGGGGAGAGTGGCAGAGTGAAAGGTTGGGAGGAGCACAAGGGCGGGGAGAGTGGCAGAGTGAAAGGTTGGGGAGGAGCACAAGGGCGGGGAGAGTGACAGAGTGAGAGGCTGGGGAGGAGCACAAGGGCAGGGAGAGTGGCAGAGTGAGAGGCTGGGGAGGAGCACAAGGGCGGGGAGAGTTGTAGAGTGAGAGGCTGGGGAGGAGCACAAGGGCGGGGAGAGTGGCAGAGTGAGAGGCTGGGGAGGAGCACAAGGGCGGGGAGAGTGGCAGAGTGAAAGGTTGGGAGGAGCACAAGGGCGGGGAGAGTGGCAGAGTGAAAGGTTGGGGAGGAGCACAAGGGCGGGGAGAGTGACAGAGTGAGAGGCTGGGGAGGAGCACAAGGGCAGGGAGAGTGGTAGAGTGAGAGGCTGGGGAGGAGCACAAGGGCAGGGAGAAAGACAGAGTGAGAGGCTGGGGAGGAGCACAAGGGCGGGGAGAGTGGTAGAGTGAGAGGCTAGGGAGGAGCACAAGGGCGGGGAGAGTGGCAGAGTGAGAGGTTGGGGAGGAGCACAAGGGCAGGGAGAGTGGTAGAGTGAGAGGCTAGGGAGGAGCACAAGGGCGGGGAGAGTGACAGAGTGAGAGGTTGGGGAGGAGCACTAGGGCGGGGAGAGTGACAGAGTGAGAGGCTGGGGAGGAGCACAAGGGCGGGGAGAGTGGTAGAGTGAGAGGCTGGGGAGGAGCACAAGGGCAGGGAGAGTGGCAGAGTGAGAGGTTGGGGAGGAGCACTAGGGCGGGGAGAGTGACAGAGTGAGAGGCTGGGGAGGAGCACAAGGGCAGGGAGAGTGGTAGAGTGAGAGGCTGGGGAGGAGCACAAGGGCAGGGAGAGTGACAGAGTGAGAGGCTGGGGAGGAGCACAAGGGCGGGGAGAGTGGTAGAGTGAGAGGCTAGGGAGGAGCACAAAGGCGGGGAGAGTGGTAGAGTGAGAGGCTGGGGAGGAGCACAAGGGCAGGGAGAGTGACAGAGTGAGAGGCTGGGGAGGAGCACAAGGGCAGGGAGAGTGATAGAGTGAGAGGCTGGGGAGGAGCACAAGGGCAGGGAGAGTGGTAGAGTGAGAGGCTGGGGAGGGCCACAAGGACGGGGAGAGTGGTAGAGCAGAGGCTGGGGAGGAGCACAAGGGCGGGGAGAGTGGTAGAGTGAGAGGCTGGGGAGGAGCACAAGGGCGGGGAGAGTGGCAGAGTGAGAGGCTGGGGAGGAGCACAAGGGCGGGGAGAGTGGTAGAGTGAGAGGCTGGGAGGAGCACAAGGGCGGGAGAGTGGTAGAGTGAGAGGCTGGGGAGGAGCACAAGGGCGGGGAGAGTGGTAGAGTGAGAGGCTAGGGAGGAGCACAAGGCAGGGAGAGTGGTAGAGTAAGAGGCTGGGGAAGAACACAAGGGCAGGGAGAGTGGTAGAGTGAGAGGCTGGGGAGGGCACAAGGGCGGGGAGAGTGGTAGAGCAGAGGCTGGGGAGGAGCACAAGGGCGGGGAGAGTGGTAGAGTGAGAGGCTGGGGAGGAGCACAAGGGCGGGGAGAGTGGTAGAGTGAGAGGCTGGGGAGGAGCACAAGGCAGGGAGAGTGGTAGAGTGAGAGGCTGGGGAAGAACACAAGGGCGGGGAGAGTGGTAGAGTGAGAGGCTGGGGAGGAGCACAAGGGCGGGAGAGTGGTAGAGTGAGAGGCTGGGGAGGAGCACAAGGGCGGGGAGAGTGGTAGAGTGAGAGGCTGGGGAGGAGCACAAGGGCGGGGAGAGTGGTAGAGTGAGAGGCTAGGGAGGAGCACAAAGGCAGGGAGAGTGGTAGAGTAAGAGGCTGGGGAAGAACACAAGGGCAGGGAGAGTGGTAGAGTGAGAGGCTGGGGAGGGCCACAAGGGCGGGGAGAGTGGTAGAGCAGAGGCTGGGGAGGAGCACAAGGGCGGGGAGAGTGGTAGAGTGAGAGGCTGGGGAGGAGCACAAGGGCGGGGAGAGTGGTAGAGTGAGAGGCTGGGGAGGAGCACAAGGGCAGGGAGAGTGGTAGAGTGAGAGGCTGGGGAAGAACACAAGGGCGGGGAGAGTGGTAGAGTGAGAGGCTGGGGAGGAGCACAAGGGCAGGGAGAGTGGTAGAGTGAGAGGCTGGGGAGGAGCACAAGGGCGGGGAGAGTGGTAGAGTGAGAGGCTGGGGAGGAGCACAAGGGCGGGGAGAGTGGTAGAGTGAGAGGCTAGGGAGGAGCACAAAGGCAGGGAGAGTGGTAGAGTAAGAGGCTGGGGAAGAACACAAGGGCAGGGAGAGTGGTAGAGTGAGAGGCTGGGGAGGGCCACAAGGGCGGGGAGAGTGGTAGAGCAGAGGCTGGGGAGGAGCACAAGGGCGGGGAGAGTGGTAGAGTGAGAGGCTGGGGAGGAGCACAAGGGCCGGGAGAGTGGTAGAGTGAGAGGCTGGGGAGGAGCACAAGGGCAGGGAGAGTGGTAGAGTGAGAGGCTGGGGAAGAACACAAGGGCGGGGAGAGTGGTAGAGTGAGAGGCTGGGGAGGAGCACAAGGGCAGGGAGAGTGACAGAGTGAGAGGCTGGGGAGGAGCACAAGGGCAGGGAGAGTGACATAGTGAGAGGCTGGGGAGGAGCACAAGGGCGTGGAGAGAGTTCTACATCATGTGCACATTAGAACGTATATGTATTCTCCCCAGGATGACACATAAGAGCCATGGTCATGTGATGAGTTCCTCATGGGGCAGCATCGGAGGGCATGTTAGTAAATAGTGGTGATCTGATGATAAGAACTGGTGAAGACGACTCAAGATAACAGCCAGTGATGTAGTGGTGGCGAGATAAGAACATGGTAACACTGGCCACTTACATAATGATACAAGATAAAGATGCTTTGATTACTGCTAGCTGGGACTGATATATATATATATATATATATATATATATATATATATATATATATATACTTATCTATTTTCATTATACTTATTCGCTGTCCCCCGCGTTAGCGAGGTAGCGCAAGGAAGCAGACGAAAGAATGGCCCAACCCACCCACATACACATGTACATATATAAACGCCCACACACGCACATATACATACCTATACATTTCAACGTATACATACATATACATTCACAGACATATATATACACGTGTACATATTCATACTTGCTGCCTTCATCCATTCCGCCGCCACCCCGCCAAACATAATATATGTATATATATATATATATATATATATATATATATATATATATATATATATATATATACGTATATATATTCTAATGAAAGAGCCCTACTTTCTGTAGCATGGAAATGCAAACTCTTTTGAAGTGATAAGTTCTTTGATGAGACTGTGCTCCTAGTGATACAGCCTCGCCAAAAGTAACTTCACTCGCGGTGTAACCTCTGGAAGGTAGAGCCCGGTAACACCTAAATATTTGTGTGTGTGTGTGTGTGTGTGTGTGTGTAAAAAAAACAAAAGGAAATGGAAAATACGAAGTCTCATGCGTTTTTATTTATTCCATTGTAAAGATTCAGTCTTGATAGTGTAATATACGAAACCGCTAAAACAAAGAAAAAATTACAGTAAAGTACAACACATTAAAAGTTCTACTATAAAACACTTAGAAAAAAAAGCCTGTTAGAATACATCAATAAAGCTATCAGGAACTGAAAACTATGTTGCGTACGTGGGGTTGGAATATCCTACTGAACTGTGATTCTAATAATCTTAAAATTGTCATTAGACCATAAGTCAAGCGTTTCACAGTCACCCCACACTGGGGATGGATATTGCTCAGTCCTGAGCGTTCTTCTTCCTGCAACACTCATGTGTATGTGGGTGGGTTGGGCCATTCTTTCGTCTGCTTCCTTGCGCTACCTCGCTAACGCGGGAGACAGCGATTAAGTATAATAAAGATAAATAAATAAATAAATATATATATATATATATATATATATATATATATATATATATATATATATATATATATATATATATATATATATATATATATACATATACATATATATATACATATATATATATATATATATATATATATATATATATATTTTTTTTTTTTTTTTTTTTTTTTTTTTTTTTTTTTTTATACTTTGTCGCTGTCTCCCGCGTTTGCGAGGTAGCGCAAGGAAACAGACGAAAGAAATGGCCCAACCCCCCCCCATACACATGTACATACACACGTCCACACACGCAAATATACATACCTACACAGCCTTCCATGGTTTACCCCAGACGCTTCACATGCCCTGATTCAATCCACTGACAGCACGTCAACCCCTGTATACCACATCGCTCCAATTCACTCTATTCCTTGCCCTCCTTTCACCCTCCTGCATGTTCAGGCCCCGATCACACAAAATCCTTTTCACTCCATCTTTCCACCTCCAATTTGGTCTCCCTCTTCTCCTCGTTCCCTCCACCTCCGACACATATATCCTCTTGGTCAATCTTTCCTCACTCATTCTCTCCATGTGCCCAAACCATTTCAAAACACCCTCTTCTGCTCTCTCAACCACGCTCTTTTTATTTCCACACATCTCTCTTACCCTTACGTTGCTTACTCGATCAAACCACCTCACACCACACATTGTCCTCAAACATCTCATTTCCAGCACATCCATCCTCCTGCGCACAACTCTATCCATATCCCATATATATATATATATATATATATATATATATATATACGAATAAAGTGTATATGAACGTGCACCTTCATAGAACATACAAAGCTCCATATATATATATATATATATATATATATATATATATATATATATATATATATATATATATATCAGTCCCAGCTCACAACTGAACCTGCTCTACTAAGGCTGGTGGTCGGCCGGTCGTTGTTTTGCGAGCTGGCGCGGTCTGCCAACATATGTACACGCTCGGCAACGAGAAGAAGCAATACGATAGACGAAGTGTGAGAGCAGTTCAGCCAGCATGCGGCCTTTGAAATGCAATAAATATATATATATATATATATATATATATATATATATATATATTAGAATAGACCCAATAGATGGAACTTTGAAGTCAATACGACGGTAAAATCATTTTTTCGAAGGTGTTTCAATGATCTTAAGACTTTCTCATATAGTTGCATGGCAACTTAGAATAAGTCGCTTTATTATCAGTCGGTTAGAAATACTCTGGGTTGTTACTTACTCTTCGGAAAATTGTTAACAAGCTGAACAGTATCATACAATGTACGTAAATATACTTCCTCGCAAACATTACGGTAAAGATAAGCAGAGGTGGATGAGAAAAAACTCACATGTAAGTAGATGTTGACCGTATTGTTTTAATGTTAAAACGACCATAGTTTAAACTACTGATCCCTAGAGTTTTTCTGATGTCAGGTTTGGGGAGTGGCGAGATGGTGCAGTGCGTTCTTCACAAACTGTCGGTTGAGGCTCAAGTGATGGTTGGTTGGGAGGAGCAGTGTTATGGATGGCTAAGTTGAAAGCTTTGGTGAAGTCGAGAAAGATAAGAGCCACACAACGGTCCTGCGTCTATCTAGGCAGCAGCAGACGGTCAACGGGACGACTGGGGTCAGTAGGTGGTACTGGAGGCCTTCATAATAACTATTAAGAGTCTATGGTACCTGAAGTGTCGCCTTACGTCGACATAGTCCACATAGTAAGCTGAGGACCAAGAAAGAGACTATGAGCCTGTCCACAGCCGTACTAGGAAAGACACATCGCAGTCTTCCAGTCAGCTGGACATTCTGAGTGATGGAGGGTAGTACTCACGACGGAGGCAGAGAGACCTGGCTAGCTCAGGGGAGAGCTCCCTGTTTCATAAGGGCGTAAGTAGAGCGCTTTATCTTGAGGGCGCGGGCCAGTCTGGCGGCTTCATATTCTTGTAATGACTCAGGGATGTTGTGGTTGGCAGGTTGGGAGGCAGGTGGTGTCATGGTGAGGGAATCTCTGGCAGAGGCTGGTGATGTGATCGTTAATAAGGTTAGGCGTTTCCTTCGCTGGAGAGGTGACTGACGCAGGCAGACGAGGGAATCTGCTCAGATCGCTGAGCTCTTTCAGTGTCCCATACCTGAGTCTGATGTCCAGTCTTAAGACGTCTTCACGTCGCGTATTTCACGAATGACACTGTTACGGAAGACCTTGTTGAGGTTAGTGTTCTTGTGGTAGAAGATCCGGCCTGACTGATTGCATTCGTCCTATAAAGTGGGGTGTGATCCAGGCCACGCCAGCTGGCTGGAGCCTTACAGATATACTGAGGTAGACTGGAGACGCTAGGCCTCCGCGATGCAGCTGATGATATTACCTTAGGAAGTCTCAGTCATCCAAGCTTAGTCCTTCTGCCCCGGGATACGTGTCTGTGTGTGACACCGTACATGTATCTTTAGTGTGTGTATGTATATACTGCATGTGTTGCGCGTGTAAGCGTAAATATGTTTGTGTGTCTATGTGCAGTTTACGAGTGTCCCGAAGTTCCAATCGGAATGTTCGATAAATAAAACAAAACAAATCCAACCCACTGAAGTTGTGTTACACGCTAGACCCAGACTCACAACTCTCCTTCCATTACTTACTCGCATCTATCATATCCTTCTTCTGACACTCCCTCTCTCTTTCCTATCCTTCTTTTGATACTCCCTCTATCTATCCTATCATTCTTCTGATACTCCCTCTATCTATCCTATCATTCTTCTGATACTCCCTCTATCTATCCTATCATTCTTCTGATACTCCCTCTATCTATCCTATCCTCCTTCTGATACTCCTATCATTTCTATCATTTTTTTTTCCCTGATCACAACAGACTTCTATAAATGTTTCCTAAATATTCAACAACACTGTCGTAATAAAACGTGTGAGTGACTGACTCAAGAGAATATCGATGTGCTCAAGTAAATCCGATACATTGTCGTTCTTCAAACGCATCAAAACGAGCATGGTCAGAAATAAAACAATAACTGATGACACAAGGGATATAGGAAATGGATGATAACGAAGTAAATAATACAAATAAAGACAAGGAGGGGACCAGGGGGTGGACCAGGGGGTGTGGCGGCGGCTTCCACTCTGCTCCACCACCTGCCTGGTATAAGACACAGGTGGCCCAGCACCACCTCCTTGAGGTACAACGAGGTATTTCCTCCGCCACACTCCACTCCACCATAACAAGTGAAGACCTTACACTCGCACACCTGGAGCTGCGGGAGGAGGAGGAGGGACCCAACCCACCAACACTTGTCACAGGGGGAAACACAAGTACGCTTACGAGTACCCAGTACACTGAGGGGGGGTATACTCTCTCTCTCTCTCTCTCTCTCTCTCTCTCTCTCTCTCTCTCTCTCTCTCTCTCTCTCTCTCTCTCTCTCTCTCAACCGACCGGGCGCATCCCATCACGTCGACAACATCTGTCTTACCTACGACCCGGAGAAACTCCGTCTTTCTCGCAAGGTTAATTGCTTGGTTCTCTGGGCTTTTAAAAGGCCTATCAGAGTGCCAGGGTCAATCGGGGCCGCCAGCGTCAAGCTATTACCACCAACTGTTAAAGGTATTCAACACCTTCCTCAGACGTTAAGGGGGAATCCAGTCCCCACACATGTACGTTCTCACTGCGCATGTGGCGCAGGCTACAAGGAAAAATCCTACACGACTTATATTTATCATCTCACATGTTAGTTAATGATCTGGCTCTAGCTGACGCACCGCTAGCTGACGCACCGCTAGCTGACGAACCGCTAGGTGTCGTACCGCTGGCTGACGAACCACCAGCTGACGTACCACTAGCTGACGAATCGTTAGCTGACGTACAGCTAGCTGACGAACCGCTAGCTGACGTACCGCTAACTCACGTACCATTAGCTGACGAACCGCTCTAGCTGACGTACCACTAGCTGACGAACCGTTAGCTGACGTACCGCTGGCTAACGAACCATTACCTAACGTAGCGGTTGCTGAAGTACCACCCAAGATATGGCGCGTTATCTATCTCAGAATGGAGAATAATACTCAGCTGATCGTTCAATATCTACCATGTTTGGAATTTCCAATCATAGGCGTTCCAACCCAAAGCCTAAGGTAAATAACTGCTAACCACTGTAAACCAGGAGTAGACTCATGTAAACTAAGTGTAATCTGAAATCACCTATATGTAAACTGATGTAAATATAGTGCAAACCTTATGTAGTGGGGCTGACACTGTCAGCGAGAGCCATGTCGTGACGCACCACTGGCTGACACTCTCAGCACAGAGCATACGACCAGGGACTCAAACACCCCTTCTCCCGTCACAAAGGGATGAATGATATCAATGGCCACTTGTGTAATAGAAAGCATGTTAACATTAGACATACAGAGAATATCATTAGGTACATAATGTACAGTGTATTAATGACATAATTTGGCAAATATACACACAAACCAAATCACGTACACACTCAGTATCAGTGGATATTTGGAAGACACAGTGCACAGATAGCGAAGTGTACAGTTGTCAAAACTGATAAGAATACAACTGGTTTAAGATATATTACATATGATACATGCATATATATATATATATATATATATATATATATACATATATATATATATATATATATATATTTTTTTTTTTTGTCGCTGTCTCCCGCGTTTGCGAGGTAGCGCAAGGAAACAGACGAAAGAAATGGCCCAACCCACCCCCATACACATGTATATACATACGTCCACACACGCAAATATACATACCTACACAGCTTTCCATGGTTTACCCCAGACGCTTCACATGCCTTGATTCAATCCACTGACAGCACGTCAACCCCGATATACCACATCGCTCCAATTCACTCTATTCCTTGCCCTCCTTTCACCCTCCTGCATGTTCAGGCCTCGATCAGGGAATAGCAAGTATTCTGTATTGTCAGAACGTCTCTAGGGATGTTACTATCAGCAAGTAATAACGAATCTGTCGAAGCTGAAAGTCTTGAGGTATGAAATCACTGATGTGAGGACATTCGTGTGTGTGTGTGTGTGTGTGTGTGTCCTGGCTTTTGCTCATGGGGTCTAGAGCAGAGCAGAGTCGATACTTGGGATATTCATGGATTCTCGCGACGACTTGCCACATGTTCCTGTGCCCTACATGTACTCTGGCAGTTACAGGACCATATTGTCTAGTACAAGTCTGGTGCCTTCCATACTGATGTTTCTTACACCTAAAACGATCATGGTTCGTCATACTACAGCTAACTGGTGCTTCACGAACCCTCAAGATGTATTCCTCCTCGCAGGCATATGCCGGGTGGTCGGCACGGGCTATGAATATCGTTAGCGCGAGAGTGATGTACGGGCCTGGGAGCAAGCAGGCATATCTAACAACATCACTTACATGGTCATGACGCTCATGTCCGGCATGTGAAGGTATCCATAGGTATTGGATGTGTATAATACTGTTATAATCTTTAATAAACAGGGAGTGAACGACTGATAGAACACTTCCCTGTAGGCCCGGCACTCGCTACCGAGAGTGGTGCACGAGCTGGCAGGCTTTGGAGCCACAGAGGATCACATACGAGCTCGAATTTGGACAAGATATCTCAGTGCCATGAGAATGCTGCTACAAGGTGTGCGGTGGGTAGAGCTGAAGAAGCCTGATTTTCAGGTTGGATACATACGTTTGTGCGTCACTAGAGTTACCTGTATTAATGCCTAGGTAGGTGTATGAGGGACATGCTTTCAGTTATGTCCTTGTGAAGCATAATGCAGTAATTCTTATTCCTAACATGTTCATAAAGAATTAGGACCTTTGATTTCCCACACTCAGTGGCGGAGCGTGTGAATTGGCTTTGGCGATCTTGATGTTTCTCTGGTGAGGAGGTGTTCAGTCCACATGTCATGTACATGCACAACACAGCAGCAAAACGTCATCAGTAACAAAAAACTCAAGGTTGATGAGAGGTTTATGCGTGATTACACTGAACAGTGTCGAGCTGAGGACCCATCCCTGGGGGGAAAAGGAACCGAGTCGCTGAGGACGCCCCTGAGGAACACCCTCGCCTGGTGGTCTGACTGATCCCCCTCTGATCCAGCTGAGCATCTGGATCCTCACGCCAAGTTCTGAAAGTTGTTCAGGAACGATGTTCCTGTTCGTAATCTCAATGGCAGATGTGAGCTCTACGAATGCTGCAGGTGAGCCGAAATACTAGACAAAGCAACGATATTAATGCCCTTCCTGGTAAGAAACCAAAGAGGTGACAGGTTAGGTGAGGCGAGATGATATGCCTGAGTCTATTAAGGAGGCAAGACGTGAGAGAATTAGGTCGAAACTGATCAGTCAGGTTTAGGTATAGATGTGATGGTGCTACGTGTCCAGGCTTGAGGAAGGGCTCCTTGTTGGAGGCTCAGACAGGTGAGATCGAGAAGAGGATTAGTAGAACAGACACGACATCAGAGAGGAGTCGGAGCACATCATAGGTGGCACCATCACTCACAGTTGCAGAGTGGCCTTGACATGGAGGAGTGCACGTCACAACTCTACATGTGACCGGGATGTTGTCCATCTCACTCTTGATCGCCACAAGATACTTCTGTACTGAGTGATTTCGAGAACATATCACAGGAAACTTTCTCCAGTTCTCTAGACAAAGATTCAGTGGCCAGAGATAGTGGCATGGAGATAAAAGGAAGACGCAATAGCAATCTGAACACATGTTTCTTCACGCGAAGAGTAGCTGAGCGCTGGAATAAACCACGAATGAAGTGGTTGATTTAAAGACTATAACTACCTCCACTGATATCTGCTATGAGTGAAAACCAAGTCCAGTTTACGAGTAATCATGTCTTTTTCCAGCATCCAGCCGCAGAGCTGATGTAGGGAAGTTCATCCAGTCCACATATTCAATTTTCCGAACAGCATGTTCACCCATACAGCAGGGTAGGATTTTTCTCCCTCATCTTTTATTTTCCGACAGTTGAGCCGGAAGGAGAGGTGGGAGGAAAATTGCCTCCTGCCTTGCTATCTTGTTATTACCAACATTTTTGGTCAAAACAACAAATACTTTCGTTATGGACCATCAGCCTCCATCACTGTCTCCATCATCCTCATCTTACCACTATCTCTGTCACCCTCATCCTACAACTGCCTCCATGACCATGCCACTACATCCATCACCCTCAACCTACCAAAGCCTCCATCACCATACCACTATATCTATCACCCTCAACCTACCAAAGCCTCCATAACAGTCACACTAACACTTGACTCCATCACACTCACCCTACCACAGCCTCCGTGACACTCACCCTACCACAGCCTCCATCTCCCAGACCCACCACCACTTCCCTAACACATGATCTGAACCCATTTATCCACCCCCCCCCCCCCCCCCGAGGTCACGGCGGTTTGTGGTTAGTGGGAGGGAGGGAGTGGGGGGTCAAATGGGGCGACCTGGGGGGTTGGCAGAGGAGAGGGAGGGTGTGTGTGTGCCTGGGGTGTAGCGTGGGGGGGTCAGAGGAGGCTGGGATGATGGTTCGGGTCATGGCACCAGCTAACCACACCACCTCCCTCTCTGGCTGTCTCTCCCACAACACTTGATGTCCCTTTACCTCCGGAGCACGACGGTACGATCCTCGAGCACGACGGTACGAGCCTGGATCAGAAGTACAAGCCTGGAGTGCTCAAGGTTCTTACCTCGTACTCAAGGCTCGTACCGTCGTGCTCCAGGCTCGTACTGTCGTGCTCGAGGGTCGTACTGTCGGGCTCGAGGGTCGTACCGTCATGCTCAAGGCTCGTAACGTCGTGCTTGAGGGTCGTACCGTCGTGCTCAAGGCTCGTACCGTCGTGCTCAAGGCTCGCACCGTCGTGCTCAAGGCTCGTACCGCCGTGCTCTAGGGTCGTACCGTCGTGTTCAAGGGTCGTACCGTCGTGCTTAAGGAGTTGGTGGAGGAAGAAGTGCGACCAGCTTCCATACAGCAACATTCAGGTGGTGTTCACCACGACCCTCCAGGCCAGGTAGTAAACCCTAAAATTACAGTTCCTTCCCTCAAATGATATGTTGTGCTCCTGCCAACGTCTGTCTCAGAGGCTGGCTGAGACTCACCCCGGCCGGTAAACACGATCATACCATCTGTCCTTCAAATATGGTTCACAGACAGAAGACAGAAGGGTTGGTGGACGGAGAAATGACGTATACAGATGAACAGGTGATTCCAATCAATTAATTCAAAAGTAACAGAATTATGACGAGACCAACTTTGACACTTCATCCACATCTGTTTGATCTTTCTACGTTGGAGGCTCCAGCCATGGACAAAAAGTCCACATCAAGACCGGGCCTTTATTGAAATATAGAAAGGTTAATGGAAATTAATAAAAAAAAAAAGAGAATGGAAAGTATTATCGAATTTTGGAGGAAGTAAAAAAACCTGACTTTTTAGATGTGCCAGGTCATGAATTATTGGGAAAGACATGAGAAGGTAGAGAGTTCCAAAAGCTTTGAGGTGTAGGAAAACGGCCCACCCATGAGTTGCCAACGGCTACACCGTAATCATGTGACGCAGCAGCTTGCCAGGTATTACGTGGTCTAGTTAGTAGTGGGGGCACACAAGCAGCCAATTCTCGGGAACAAAAACATAAGCAATACTTATGGAGGAGGGAAAGTGAACCATCATTTGCGGCGTAGGGCAAGTGGATCAGATTTTGAAATTAGCCTGGGAAAGTTAATATGTCGGATCGCTTAAAAGTCAACTCCGTTAAAGAAGGATGCAGAGCTAGAACCACCCCAGTTGTGAGAGTAGTACTCCATACAAGGACGAATCAATCCTTTGTATAAACGGATCAGTCGTTCAGAAGAAGTTTCGAGATCTAAACAGGACACCCAGTTTCTTAGAGGCAGACTTAGCTATTCCTGTAGTGTGGGGTTTCCAAGAAAGAGTGGATGTTACAGTCATTACCAAGTATGTTCAATGAGTCAGGAGGTGGAATTACAGAACTGTCGTAAGAGAGAGTGACTGATGTGTCCCTTGAGGAACACCGCTGTTGATGGAGAAAATGGGAGAGGCTAATCCATCAAAAGCCACAGAGATAGATCGCCCGAAGAGGAAGCTAGATATGAGGGTGCAAATTGAGGAAGGAAAACTAAGAGAGGGGAGCGTAGAGACTGAAGACCCCAATGCCTCACACTGTCAAAAGCTTAAGCCATATCAAGGACAGTCTTTCTGAGATGATGACCAGATTGAGTAAGATAAAGAAAACAATCACTAATGGATCTCGTCTTACGGAAGCCATACTTGGGATCGGAGAGAAGACTGTGCGATCAAAGATGTCTGAGGATATGGGAGTTGAAGAGGGATTCAAAGATTTGGGAAATGGTAGATGTCAAAGTAAAAGGACAATAGTTGGAGGGGTCAGAACGGTCACCCTTCTTAGGGATAGAATGTACCAACTCTTGCTTCCAAGATGAAGGTATAGTTCTGGTTTTTTCAACAGAAACGGGACAGACGAGCAATCACAGGAGTAAGTTCAAAGGCACACTCTGTTTAGCACTCGGGGATGGATGCCATCAGGACCTAAAGCCTTCCCTGTGTCCAGGGAGGGAAAAAAGCTTTTCGGACAATTCGACAAGAAATTACGGGAAGGGGCATAGGATTAGTAAGAAGAGTGCCAGGAGGTGAACGAATGAGATGGCCATCTAAGGTGGAGTTATAGGAGAAACGAGAACAAAGGAGAGTTGCTTTGTTTACGACAGAGACAGTTATCGTACCGTCAGAACGGAAAAACAGAAGGAAAGGTGGAGCGACGGAGCGACAGAAGTTGTTAGCAAAGCCCTTAGTTAAAGACAAGAAAGACCTATTAGCGGATGACGAGGAGAGGTTATCGCACTTCCTTTGATTAAAGGAACGCTTCACCTTAAGGTTAACGTACTTACAGTAATTATGAGCAATGATAAATGCTGAGTGGGAATAGGAAGAAGGAGAGATTTTCCAAGCCCGGTATGCCTGAATGGCCTCAGATCAGGAACGGTTGAACCATGGATTGGAAGAAGAGGTCGTCTTGGAGGAACAGGGGATAAATGCTTCCATTCCCGCAACAATAACCTCTGCTGTGCTTTTGGCGGAGACAGGAGCATCACTACATATGTGACAGTAATTCACCCAAGGAAAGTTAGAAAAGAATTCTCGTCAGCTTTTTTGAGGTGCTAATATTTACGTGAAAATAAATATATTCACATCACGCTTAGAATCTGGTTTTCTATAAACCTCAAATCATCAAAATTTACAGAATCGTTCTCTGAAAGATAATCAAAATAAATTCATCATCGAGACTTATTTCCTAGCTAGGGATGGAAGGTCCCCTACCAAGCTAAAATGTCGTACTGTAGGAGCGGGCGACACCGTATGTCACCAACTCTACATTCCATTCCTGAATACAACCACACATCACAAGCTGTGTTGATTAGATGATAATAGAATATTGCATTATATTCCAGTGGTTATAGGAATTACAATCATGATATGATCTGGGTTGTGACACACGGAACTAACACTTGGCAAGGAATTGTACTCTGGTCCAAGCCTTTACCCTAACTCTGGTGTTTTGCTGTCTACCTCAGCCTGCGTGGGTGTGACCTGAGCCTCCACTCTCACTCCACTGTCTACCTCAAGCTGGGTGGGAGCGACCTGAGCCTCCAATGTCTACCTCACATAGTGAAGGTGACTAAAAGTAAAGATCTAAGAACAAATGTGAAGGATGGTAGTGGCAACAACCTTCACTTGGAAGGATTTACGACCGTACTTGAGTTAATGTTCCTCATGATGTGATGGGAGATACCAAAGGCTGGTGAACTGTGTGGGCGGGTCCTCACCCTGCGTGGTACCCTCACTAGTGACCACTGTGTGGGCGGGTCCTCACCCTGCCTGGTACCCTCACTAGTGACCACTGTGTGGGCGGGTCCTCACCCTGCCTGGTACCCTCACTAGTGACCACTGTGTGGGCGGGTCCTCACCCTGCCTGGTACCCTCACTAGTGACCACTGTGTGGGCGGGTCCTCACCCTGCCTGGTACCCTCACTAGTGACCACTGTGTGGGCGGGTCCTCACCCTGCCTGGTACCCTCACTAGTGACCACTGTGTGGGCGGGTCCTAACCCTGCCTGGTACCCTCAGTAGTGACCACAGCAGTGATCCGCCAGCCCCCACTGTGATGGTGTGGACAAACGGAAAGAGAGGAACCTCCCACGGGCTGGTGACCTTCCCCACACAGGAGGTTTACTGGCAGGTCACCAGTGATGGCGGACCATCTGGAGGACCTTGAGCCGCAGAGGGCCATAACCCTGGCCACCAGCGGCCCACCACGCCTCCCGCTGCTGCCCTGACTACTGCATTACTCCCACGGCAAAAGCTCCTGTAGTTTGTGGTCCCTGAGGCCAGCCACACCAGAGGGCCTACACCTGTGGTGCTGATGTCCGAGGCCAGCCACACCAGAGGGCCTACACCTGTGGTGCTGATGTCCGGGGCCAGCCACACCAGAGGGCCTACACCTGTGGTGCTGATGTCCGAGGCCAGCCACACCAGAGGGGCTACACCTGTGGTGCTGATGTCCGAGGCCAGCCACACCAGAGGGGCTACACCTGTGGTGCTGATGTCCGAGGCCAGCCACACCAGAGGGGCTACACCTGTGGTGCTGATGTCCGAGGCTAGCCACACCAGAGGGGCTACACCTGTGGTGCTGTTGTCTAAGACCTGCCCACATCGGCAGTGACAGGGCTAAGGGACACCACACGTAAGGGGCTGGGACCGTAAGACCGCCCGTCTCACACAACTGTCATCTGATTTTGTCACCTCTCGACCAGTAAGATAAATGACCCCGGGAGAGGAATAAGCTCACTCTCCTCTCGATTGATCTTTTGATATTTGGCACACGAGCGGCGAGAGCACTGTGCACCCCTACCCATCCTCTTGACCAGAAACCTGGGAGGGGATGTGTGCCCTGGCCAACGGTAGGCTTGACACCTCCTCACCAACCTTGATCATGATACTGACGACACTGTACTGTGTTATGTTGATGACACCTGTCTTACCACCTCCTCACCAGTGAAGGGGACATGCGAGTTCTCCTGGACCATTTCACTCACTCCGCCACTCAGTGTGCGACCTGGTCTTTAACACTGCCAAACCAAAGAGCTTAACCAGTGATCACCGAATTGGATACGACAGTTACTCCCTAATACTTCACAGTGATTAACCGAAGCATGTCCCTCATACACCTACCAAGGCATTAACACTGATCACCAAAGAAAGAGACCCGCAAGTTCATTTATCCTGCCTGAAAACCAGATTCTTCTACGTCATCTCCGTGCCTTCACGGGCAAGAAAATTGGTGGTGTCAATATTGCCCCGACGTTTTGCTTGCTGTATGGCTGTATGTACTGACAGTCCCAGCTTATTATGATATCCTCCTGGCTGGTGTTGATCAGGAACATCTTTGCCCCCTGAGGACGTGCGAAATAGAGCTACGAGACTATTCTTAGGCTGTCCCATGTTGACTGGGGTTATAGATAAGACAACTGAACTTGCCCTCCTCACAATCACGGACTTTATCAATGGCCATAATGCAGTTTTCAACGCTAAGTGTCTCACAATCCCCACATCTGTCCCCAGTTTTGCACAACACCTTCTACAAGCCATTAACGACCTCAATCCCTCACATGAAACAAGACACTATCATTCACCTGGGTACCGCAGGTGGCTCGACCTTAGCCGACTCCAGCTATGGCCATTACGGAAAATATGCTCCCAATGAACCAGTATTCTTGGAACCTTGACTCACCAGATCCCTCCAAACTGATTATGTAAACTGTCATCCAGGCCAGCTCAGTCCTCACATCCTACATGCTTACTACCATGGCTCACATTACAATGGTCTCTGTACTGATGGATCTTAGCGGGGAAACTAAAAGGTGGGCGCGGCTCATGCTTATTAACATTTAACTGACTGACAGTTACACTTGGAAAATTAGTATGATTAATAAATTATAGACATAATAAAGTCTAAATAGTTTAGGGCAAGATAGATTTTGGATTTAGTGTCAGAATGTCTTCTGGGGTATTACTGTCAGCAAAGGAGTCACAAAGTTGTGGAAACTGTAAGTCTTGAAGTCTGACGTCACTAGTGTTGGGGCAGACATATTAATAATATAGAGTTCGAGCTGTCTATAGCCATCAGGATCAAACCCGACTTGTCACATGTACCTGTGTGGTAGTGGTGGTGTGGGGTGCAGGTGTGTTGGTAGCAAGTGGGTGTAGGTGTGGTGGTGGTGTTGGTAGGTGTAGGTTCGGTTTGGGATGTAGGCGGAGTGACATCCCAAGTGATCCATTTAGTGAGGCCTCACCCCATCCATCCCCAGCCTCCCCATTAACCCCCTCCCTCCCCCCACTCCCCTCGCCCTGTAACGCGACACCCGCACCTTGACCACACACACACACACACACACACACACACACACACACACATCTTCAGACTGGTTACTGCTAATCCAATAAACCGTTTATCAATATCATCATAACCATGATTAGTATTATTACTATTACCATATCATTGATTTCATTCAGTGGAATTTGTACGGCGTTATAGAGCCAGTGGTAATTCAGCACTTTTGAGCATGAAAATTATATTCAAAAACTTAAAACTATTAATATGATTATAATGATAATTATCATTATCATTATCATTAGTATCATCATCATCATTATCATTAATATCACTATTATCACCTGTACTATTATCATCATTGTACAAATACATACGTACTCTCAAATAAACATGCACACATAAACAAAAATATACACATAAAAAGAGCAAACATGCACATAGATGCAAATACAAATAACGTACAAACACATCCATATACACACAATTACAAATCATCGCAGTCATACACAAAACCAAAACAAATATGATCACGGACAAACGAGATGCCTTGAAGATACAACAAAGAAGGTAAATTTATAACACTGTAATCAGTAATCACCTAATAATAGCAGAGAGAGAGAGAGAGAGAGAGAGAGAGAGAGAGAGAGAGAGAGTGTGTGTGTGTGTGTGTGTGTGCGCCAGGCAGGCTGAGTCAGTGACCAGGGGCAGTGGCCGACCAACCGACCCTTTTCCAACTCACACTTGAGACCCCCCCGTGTCCGATTCCTCACCCGCTACACACCTACTGCTGCTACTGCTCCGCTCCTCCTTCTCCTCCTCCTCATTCTTCTTTCATACCCAACATATCTTTCTCCGCTACTGAAGAAACTCTTACCTTCATACCAGCTATTATCATAACGTCTTTTCTTGAGATTTTCGTTATCATAAAATTCAAAGGTCGAATTTTCTTCGTTTCAGGAAAATCATTTTCTGTGTCCATAGAAATAACACGGTCGTACAGATATACTGGAAGCTCAAGGAAACAATATGGATTTCAGGGGCCTTTAATTTTTCCAATTTCGAATTGTTGGAGTCTACGATTCTAACTGAGATTCCGCGTAAGCGTATTACACTAATCAGTTTATAAATCAAATCAGGGCTCACCCTGCCTTTAAAAGCATAATGAAGCCTATGATAATTCTTTTACGTAAGTTTTAGAATACGTATTAGAGACTTGTACGTATTATTTTTGAATACCCACTCCATTAGCTTGAGAGAAGACACTGCTCAATAACCCTTTTTTCCTTTTTAAGTTTAGTCACATTATTCCTTGTCCGAGTAGTGTAGCAGGAAAAGTGGTGTCCATTACAATAACTGTATCACAAGCGTCTTAACACACCATAATCTTTTCTTATTATTTCAGTATCACACGTTCAATCCATCCCTCATGCATAACGATAAGACTGACTCTCGGGTACGATGGTTTTGTGATAACTAGGCTCCTTAAAGGTAATGTCACCCTATCCAATGGTCACAGCAGTGTCGTGTTCGTGGGTCGTACCGCCGTGCACAAAGGGTTTACAAAGAAGACAGATGAGTTATAGTATAGACTCAGACCACCATCATACAACACATTCAGTTACAGTCACATCTCACACTCCATTTGCTGTTGTCTGCGTACAAATGTAAGCAACTGAGGGTAAACCATGCATGCATTATCTTATGTTTACGGTTGATACCATATACTTCTGTGTTTTGGTCTGTACGTGAAAACTGGCATCATACTGATATGATCTTTAACTAAAGTAACATACACACTTGAAAATAATGAAATTCTACCGAGATATCGTTAGGATTATTCAAGCAGAATTATGATTATATGAAACTGAAAATCCACTTAAACCACGTTACAACGAAAACAATTTTAACGAATGCCTTCTCAGACCCCCAAAGAAAATTATTTAACAAACAGAATATATACAACACGTATACCTACAATAAAATCGACACATTATCAACGCTTATTTATCGTTTTTTTTTTTTTTTTGACAGCCAGGATCGTTGGTAAGCCCCGATTACCGACAAAAGATAAATGACCCGTTACATTTCTGCATTTATCAGTCTTGCTTTGCTCATAGCCACTCTCCGTTATTTTCCAAAACTGACTATGAGTGTGATATCCGAACGTTCATAACGGTGGGGAGTCAAAGCTTGTACCGGCCCGGCAGTCGCTGGCTACCTCAGCGGCCTCCCTCCTGGACCCGACCCCAGACAGACGCTGTCTTCCAAGTTCATCTTTCAGTGAGCAGCCGACAAATAAACCGAATATAGGAAAATCATGTTAAGGAAAATTAGTCGCTAAGATTGTCTCTGTCTCTATCAACGTATATATCTATTTACCTAATTTTCGTAATTTCTTAACAGAGCGATTGAGGAGTAGGCATATGACACGGGTTAGGTTCGAATGGGAGTACACCCGGGTGTCCGTTCGTCCGTCCGTCCACGGGAAGGTGTAGGGTGAGGGTTGTTGTGGAGGAGGGGAAGGTCCAGCAGCCAGCGGAAATTCTCACAGGTCGGCTGGAGAGGGGAAGGAGAGGGAGGGAGAAGCGTGAGGGGGTGGGAGAGGAAGGGTGAGGGGAGGAGAGGCGTGTGTACACCAAGCCGCTCTCCCGACGGCAACATTGTCTTCTGGTCAGTGGTTGGTAGCGGCGGTCAGCTGGTGTTTTTATATAACTATTTCATGCCACTGTGGTTCCTCGTTACTTAACCAAGTTGACGGGAAATATATATCCTCACCATGTTGTTCCAGCCTGCTTCACCGAAACTTAATGCCTGACCTATAACGTCAGGTTGATCTAATCAGGCAGTATTCGCTCTGCGTTGCTAGGTTGTCCACTAATATTACGCTTTTATAACCACTTTTATATTCCTGCGTTGCTAAGCTGTCCACTGATTTTACGCTTTTATAAATCATACGCATTTATGACCAAATTTTACGCCTTAATAACTGCTTTTATATTCCATCTTAAAATTTTCTGACAAACTTTGATCATCTGTCCATCTTTAGTGCCTTTCACCCAACCATCTTTGACCTAAACACACACCGCTTCTAACCATATGACACCACATGTAGTCGAAAATCAAAGAAAGTTCCCAGACCATTATCCTAGTAAACACCATCGACAGAAGTGGTGGACAGGCTTTACGAACCACCAGTCAGTCCTCCGGCGTAAATCTATATTGGGCCCACATATTGACAGACTCGTACTGTTGTAATACTGATCTTTCTTTCTTTTGTACTATTAGCCATTTCCCGCGTTAGCAAGGTAGCGTTAAGAACAGAGGACTGGGCCTTTGAGGGAATATCCTCACCTGGCCCCCTTCTCTGTTCCTTCTTTCGGAAAATTAAAAAGAAAAAAAAAAAAACAGAGGGGAGGATTTCCAGCCCCCGCTCCCTCCCCTTTTAGTCGCCTTCTACGACACGCAGGGATACGTGGGAAGTATTCTTTCTCCTCTATCCCCAGGGATATATATATATATATATATATATATATATATATATATATATATATATATATATATATATATATATATATATATTATCCCTGGGGATAGGGGAGAAAGAATACTTCCCACGTATTCCCTGCGTGTCGTAGAAGGCGACTAAAAGGGGAGGGAGCGGGGGCTGGAAATCCTCCCCTCTCAATTTTTTTTTCAATTTTCCAAAAGAAGGAACAGAGAAGGGGGCCAGGTGAGGATATTCCCTCAGTGGCCCAGTTCTCTGTTCTTAACGCTACCTCGCTAACGCGGGAAATGGCGAATAGTTTGAAAAAAAAAAAATATATATATATATATATATATATATATATATATATATATATATATATGGTAAATGGAGGACTTAGAACTTGATCTATGATTTAATCTAGTTTTCAGTGGTCTCTCGGGGATTAGCCTAACATTTTATCAATATCATTATTTCTATTATCATTATTACTATCACTAGTATTATCATTATTATTATCATTATCATTATTTTTATTATTATTATTATCATTATTATTATTATCATTGCTGCTGCGGTCGTTGATATCATTATGATTAAAACTGGTCATCTACATCAGTAAAACTAGCCACAAATACGAAGATATTGGTTATTCTGAGCTGCTGGGGGGGGGGGGGGACGTTCTTTCCTGTTCAATTATCGAGTGGATCAAGTTTTTGCTGAGGCAACGATTAACAATCCAGGTTAAGAAACTTTACTCAGATATTACACGTAAAAAATATTTATATATTACCACTTAATAGTACTTCTTTCCCACTCTTTCTTAACTGGGCTCAGATGTATCAGTAAGTGCTTTGATTCTTCTTCTTTTTTTCTGAGTAAATTATACCTTATTACCCCTGACAGACTTAGCAACGTACTGAATTTTCTACTTAAATAATTCTATTTCCCAAAGTATACATCAACATTGCATTTCACTTGATGGCATGAGTGAAGGGTATGATGTACAGTGAATTGATTAGATATTTCTTTATCGCTGTACAATTATTAATCACGGTTCGTTATTTTTTATATTTCTTTGTCTTATAATTCTCTGAACACATCGTTACCAAGGTTTAGCAACACTTGCAAAGTATCTTCGGAACTATCACATTCTATCCCAGGGCATATTTATGCTCCTATGTAGTACTCTTGTTTTATTATATATACTTGATCGCCGTTTCTAGCGCTAGCGATGTAGCGCCAGGAAACAGACGAGGAAAGACCCATGCACTCATACACTCATGCATATACATAAACGCACATACACGTACATACATATATGATTTTTTATACATATTCGTTATTTCCCGCGTTAGCGAGGTAGCGTAAAGAACAAAGGGAACAAGTGCTCACTTGGCCCCCTTCTCTGTTCCTTCTTTTGGAAAAGTAAAAACTGTAGGGAAGGATTTCCAGCCCCCCGCTTCCACCCCTTTTAGTCGTCTTTTACGATAAGCAGGAAATACGTGGAACGTATTCTTTCTTCTCTATCCCCAGGGATAATATATATATATATATATATATATATATATATATATATATATATATATATATATATATATATATATACATACATACATATTCATACTTGTTGCTCACCTTCATCCATTCTGGGCGCCACCCCGCCCCACAGGAAACCTTATCGCCACCCTTTGCGGCAGCGAGGTAGCGCTAGGAAACAGACGATGAAATGCCACATCCGCTCACATCCACACACGAGCTGTCATGTGTAATGCACCGAAATCACAGCTCACTGTCACACATCCAGGCCCCACAGACCTTTCCATGGTTTACCCCAATCGTTTCACATGCCCTGGTTCAGTCCAATGATAGCACGTCGACCCCAGTATATCATATCGTTCCACTTCACTCTATTCTGCAAACGCCTTTCACCCTCCCGTATGCTCAGGCCCCTATCGCTCAAAATCTTTTTCACTCCATCCTTCCATCTCAAAGTTGGTCACCTGGTTCTCCTTGTTCCCTCTACTTCTGACACTTACATCCTCTTTGTCAACTTTTCCTCAGTCATTCTATCCATATGTCCAAACCACTTCAACACACCCTCTTCTGCTCTTTCAACCACACTCTTTTTATTACCACACATCTCTCTTACCCTTTCGTTACTTACTCGATCAAACCACCTCACACCACATATTGTCCTCAAACATTTTATTTCCAACACATCCACCCTCCTCCGTACAACCCTATGCCCGTGCCTCAACCATATAATGTTGATGGAACTACTATATCATATGATATACAAGGAATAGTAGTACTCTTGTATATCACATAATATATTTCAAATCAACCACCAGTAAGAAAAGAAATCCAAATATCAACTGAGCTGAATCACTAATCAACATATGATAAAAACACCAAATTTCTCTGCGAGCAACGAGACACTGGATTTTCAACAATCGATGTCTAAATACACCTTTTTATATCTACCTGATTTGTTACATCGGATAATTTGATTTCCAGTGAACCTGTGATACAGACACATGTTAACAAGTACAACAAAAAGCTGTCTCCCTCCTTAATTCATACTAATCTGGTTGCTGTAAATGATTGGTCTTTGAGGACAGTGACATGTAAGCTTTCTTACCTGCGCCTCCGATGTTTCTCATTAGCTTATCTACCTCCAACCCTGGTGTGTCTCATTAGGTCATTTACCTGTACTCTGCTGTATCTCATCCTCGCATCAAACTTGAAAACACGAACAATAGCTCCATATCCGAAGGTACACATGGTACCAGAATGAATAGGAAAATCTCTTCTGAAGAGGAACGGACAAGACGATAGTCAGACATCAGTTACGTCTTCCAGTGGATCAATGAAAACACATCGATATCAAAAGTCTTTTGCCATCTGTGAGCACAGTCCATCAGTATGCGTGTGTGTCAATCTTTAGCTGTAGACGTTCAAGTTCATTTGTAGATTTATTACCCAGTTTTGTATCATCAGCGAATTTAGATATCTTGCAAGGCAGCCCATTATTATTATCAATTTCATTAATATATGAGAAAGAGAACGGGTTCCAAGACTGATCCTTGTGGCACTCCACTTGTTACGTCTAACCACTTTGAGGTTTGACCATTAACCACAACTCTTTACGGCCAGTCAACCAATTACGTATCCATCGACGTATAAACCCATCACTGCCATGTGACTTAACTTTTGCTGGCAACCTTTGATGCGGAACCTTATCAAATGTTTTTTTTGAAAATCTAAATAGATAACATCAACTGCTTTACTTTCATCATACATGTTGATTATATCATAAGATATGAAATGAAGCAGATTTGTCAGACATAAGCAATTTCGTCGAAAATCACGCTGAGAATCGTATATTTAGTGATCATCCACTAAATGGTTTACAGTTCTATCTCGGATGATAGGTTTCCATAAGTGTTCCAACTACAGACGTTAAGCTAATTTTACGATAATTTCCGGGAGGTGACTTATTACCTTTTTGGAATATCGGTGTTACACTGGCAAACTTCCAGTCATCTGGAACTTTTCCTGTAGCAAGTGACTTATTGGAGAGGGTAGTCAAAGACTCAACAACCTCATTGTTCGCCTCTTTCATTGTCCTCAGATAAAACTTACTATATTAGGGCCTCCGGGTTTTTATTTTTTTTTTTTCCAGTCCCACTACTGCTAATAGTGAGTCTTCAGCTTTTTTGTCAATTAGTTGCAAGACGTTCTCCTCTAAACTGGATTCGGGACATAGGTTATGTCTTCGATCGTAAATACTGATGCAAAACTAATAATTTTTTGCCATGGCCTCGTTATCCTGATCCGAGTCATCGTTTTTTCGTAATTAATGGACTAATTGACTGAGTAATGACCCATTTAAACATTGTACGTAGAGCAATCTAAAGAAAACTCTCTAAATAATTACCTATAGAATGCATCTGACCAGTCCGGCTGTGGCAGATACGCAGATCGATGGGTCGCGACCTAAAACAGCATGACTGATATGAAGATGCGCCTGTATAACTTGTCTCCCGAGCGATCTCTTGGTGGCAGTGACAGCCCACAGCACCTGACCAGCTACACGTCACCCTCCGACCTTCTCCTCTGGTGTCATAATCACACAGCTCGAATATTTCATTTTCCTTCTTATCCGTACACTCGCCCCAACTTCCTCCATCACGACTTGCTCCACACCATCTGTTGATCGCGGTCATTCTACCTCCCTGAGCATGACGGTACAACCCCTGTACACGAGCCTTGGGTATGATCGCATGGCCTTTGAATTCGCACTCACGGATCAGTTCAAAGTCCCGTCATCATTATACCCAAGGGTCATACAGTCGTGCTCAAGAGTCGCAATATCGTGCTCAGGGATTGCACCGCCGTGCTCAAGGGTTATTGCGCCAAGCTCAAATGTCGCATTGTCGTGTTCAAGTATCGTGCCGGCGTCGTGCTCAAGGGTCGCACCGTCGTGTTCAAGTGTCGCATCGTCGTGTTCAAGCATCGTTCCGTCGAATTCAAGGGGTTAGAGACTGGTGCCCTGCTTTGCATGAACCACTCATGACCACTGCCTTCTTCTCTTCACCTTCACTACCCAAGGTACACCTTAACGCCCACCTCCCCCACATACACCACCAATCAATAACACCCCCGAGGTTCTGTAGCTTCTGAAGACGTTGTACCTCGCTTCCCTCACTACATCTGTTTGCCTCTGGCATACCCAACAACCCGCGTCTCTAATTTCTCTTTTGACAATCAAATTCTTCAGAAAATCCTTGAATCTCGGTCCCTTAAACTACGTACTCAGACACACCCTCGTTCCTATACTTTCCCCTGCTTCATTTCCACAGTTCCTTCACCCCTCCCTGAGCACGAGGGCGTACATGGCACGATAATCAACCACGGAACAAAGGAATATTAATAATCACCATAGCCAGACTAAGTTCTCGAGAGCGCGCACACAACCTGCCAATACCCGGCACAAAATAAACGCACAAAAGTAACCAAAATAGCACAACTAATCCAGGAAACCAAGCGAGGAACATTAAGTGGACGTGTGGCCCCCTGGCCAGTCCCAGGTAGCAATTACCATTTTAATGGAGCTGCTTAAGAAGGTGTGAAATTATACCAGACTGGTTTTGGTATGGTCAGGGAGACCCGCGCTCCCTCCCTAATTCTATATCCAAATAATTACTCAAAACCCACGAGGGGCTGGGGCCTGCAGCCTCAGGTCTTCCTCCTGCCTCACGGTATTCCTCCTGCCTTACTGACCATCAGTCTTCCTCTCGCCTTACTGTATTCCTCCTGCCTCACTGTATTCATCCTAACTTACTGTACCGTCGGTCTTTCTCCTGCCTTACTGTACCATCAGTCTTCCTCTTGCCTTACTGTATTCCTCCTGCCTTACTGTATTCATCCTACCTTACTGTACTATCAGTCTTCTCCCGTCTTACTAGACCATCATCTACTTCCCAACGTCTTCCTCTTGCCTCACGTGACTATCACAAGTCTTCCTCCCTCCTGACTGGACCATGATCTACCCGTAATCTTCCTCTTGCCTCACTGGACCACCGTCTACCAAACCTGTATATACGAGGTGACCAACCACTGGATATGAGTCAGCAGAAGCTAGTAGAGAGGTCTCGCATGAGGCACGACAAGGCTGTACATATTAAAGCGGCATGTGTTTACCTCGCCACACCACCGAGGAACGTGTTTACCTCCCTACACCGCCAAGGAACGGAGGAAATGTTTATTTATCTAGTGAACTCGTACCCAGCAACAGCGGTATCATTACTGGTTTAAACACGTACTTGATGACGGTGCACATGGCTATCGGATCAGTAGAACTAGTTTATTTGATAATAACTATGATAATTGATAATAATGATAATTACTATTATCATTGTTAATGATAATAATAATAATAATGATAGTAATAGTAATAATAATAATAATAATAATGATACCTCCCACGTATTCTCTGCGTGTCGTAGAAAGCGACTAAAAGGGGAGGGAGCGGGGAGGCTGGGAATCCTCCCCTCTCGTTTTTAATTTTCCAAAAGAAGGAACAGAGAAGGGGGCCAAGTGAGGATATTCCCTCATAGGCTCAGTCCTCTGTTCTTAACGCTACGACGCTAACGCGGGAAATGGTGAATAGTATGAAAAAAATAATAATTATAATAAATCTATTGAATTAACGACAGCCAAGGGCTGATAATAATAACATAATATCAAGAGAAGAACTATGAAAAAAAAAAAGTTTTTGGAGGGGATGGGAGTAAAACAACAGTTTTTTAAACGAACAGTTGGGTGGTAGTTTACTGATTACTGGTGTCCACAGTGGCTGGGATAGTGACGGTGGCTAGGCTGATGTAATAACTTCTTCCCGTACTGTCGTATAGGGTCCAGATGATGAGTTTGGTTAGAATCGGGAAGGCTAGGGTGATGAGCGCCTCTTGGTAGGCGGTGTGAGAGGGACATTTTCCTGCGTCTTCTGGTATAGCTTCTGTTGTTGTACTGGACGTGGGGGAAGAAGACCAGACGGAGGAGGCAACGGAGAATGTGGGTAGAACAAAAATTTTGAAGATGCTCTTGCGTTCAGGCGCAGGGAGCCCAAATGTATCCAGCCTACGAAGAATGGAGAGACGGTAGCTAGAGGATCTGATGATGGTGGTGCTGACGTGTTCCTTCCAGCTTAGTTCATCGACCGGAGAGACATCGAGAAGTCTGGTGGACTGGACAACCTGGAGGAGGTTGAAGTTTAGCGGGGGAGCAACGGATCACTCAGGCTTGGAAGCAAGAACAATGTTCACGACTGTACACACTCTTGGTGTAGTTGGCGGTGAAGTGGTTGGCGATGGTCCATGGAGCAGCCTCATCCATCAGAGCTTCATAAGGATGAGGAAGCACAAGGTACTCACCTCTTTATCCCGTGGGAAATGTCAGGTGAGGGACTGGAAGGCGTCAGTCTCAGTAGCCACAAATACCGACACTACTACCACCAACCCTAGCAGCCACATCCACGCCACACGACGGTGACCATCCCCACACCTCCTCACTTCACTCACAAATCCCCTCCCCCCCATTACACACACACACACACACACACACACACACACACACACACACACACAGTGAGTGTCTGGACCAACTACCTTCAATCTTAAGCCTAGAGTAACCAACGAGTTCTTTCCCATCAGTGAATACATCAGCGTCAGTCATGTTTAATTACCATCATCCCTGGGTAATGGTAGGGATGGTGCGGGGGGGGAAGTCGTAAGGCGCATCTTCTGCCTTGTCTTCCTTCCTTTTGTATACGAAGGAAAAATAGGATTTTGGTCAAGGAAAGTCGAGTGGAGAAACAGATGACAGTTGTGGATATCATCACCTGTGCTTGGAAAACCCTAGAAGGCATTGTTCCCAAACTACAGACATGGAAGACTGCAGAATACTACCTCTGAAATACAAAAGTGTGATATACACCAAAAGAGAGAACACCTTAAACATCCGGGGCTCAAGACATTTCAGCATCTTACCTCCTACCATCGGAAACACCATGAGATGCACAGCAGACAAGTTCAAGGGTGCACTGGACAAGTACCCACAAAGTATACCAGACCAGCCAATGTTGAGTGGGGGCTATGTGGGCCTAAGGGCTGCGACTTCCAATATCTTGGTCGACCAACGACCCAGTCAATCAGCCCAGTCCTGGATGAGGGGGTGGAAACCCCCGAAAACTTTATCAAATACTCGGGTATTCATTAGGTCTATGCTGCCCAGCTAAAGTGTGTGAGTTGCTTATTTACTCACTTGGTATTTCATCCGCTGAAAAGGCCTGCGTCATCATTACGTCAACATTACGCCATCTCTCTCGATAGGTAACAGAGCCTGAGACAAGCCCAATCGAAGTACCAAGCCTTGTGCCTGTATCTCGACAGGCATAGACAAAGCCTGGGACACGTCTGGTCGAAGCTGTACCGAACTATCTGTCTCGACAGGCAGAAGCAGAGCCTGTGACACTCCTGTTCGAAGCCGTACCGAACCCTCTGTCCAGACAAGAGAGAGACAGCGAGGGACACACTTGGTCATTGCTGTATCCCTCTCTCTCGAAAGGCTGGGGCAGAGGACCAGAAATAGTTTCCACCACCTATGTACAACCAGCTGTTCTGCAGCTGTTACAGTACGTCTAGGTCAAAGAACACCAGGTGTTTCCACCTCGTCAGGTTGCCGCTGTGACACAGGAACAACGGTGGAACAATAAACTCACATCACAAGCATTACGTGTGATATCATGTCAAAAATAGCCAAGTTTTCCTCCATACCGACACAGGTCGCCCAGGATTCCTGTCCCTAAACGGAAACTTTGACATAAAAGGGAAATCAACGGAGTAAGACAGACGTGTGTGGTATTACCGGCAGTCGCAACCTCTTCCAAACTGGAATCGAATGTCGGAAGATTGGGCTGGACGGCGAACGCTCCACCGACCATGCCACCGTGGTGGAGGAAGTACAAGCGTCCCAGTATGTACGGCGTCATGGTGTACATACAGCAGTATTGTACCGACATACATGATACATTTAGTCGACGTGGAGCAGAGGTTGATGGCAAACCTTGAGTAATAACTCAAGTGAAGTTCAGTAGTCAATACTAAATGTCCATCTGAATAAATTTCTGTGTTTATAAGAAAAACTCTTTGGTAAAACTGAAGTAATTTCCTGTAGAGGGAGGGTGGGTGTGGGCGTGTGTGTGTGTGTGTGTGTGTGTGTGTGAGCACTCACTCCCTCACTATCTCATGATAACGTACGGCCTGAGCCATGGCCGCTACGCTGAGGTCGCTATTAATTGACAATGTGGAATGCTCTATACCACAGCACACACCGTGGGATGTCTTAGCAAACCACGGCGGGGCTGGTTGCAGGACGTGTTGTGCTTGGCCAACAACACTGCGAGGATTTCCGCCTTACATGCAGCTGGGCGGCCTCTCTCTTGGGCCACTGTCATCGCTAACAGACATAGCAGATGACTCTGATACCAGCTCCCCCAAACTCTCTCTCTCTCTCTCTCTCTCTCTCTCTCTCTCTCTCTCTCTCTCTCTCTCTCTCTCTCTCTCTCTCTCTCTCTCTCTCACACACACACACACACACACACACACACACATAGCCGTTCTACACCTGACAGTAGGTGTGGATCGTCTGCAACACCTTAACAAGAGACTTAAACCCCTGACTGATCCAGGACACGAACGACCAGCCACACCTCAGGCCGGCCGTAGTCTTCATCTACATGACCAAGGGCCTCCGCCCATAGCAGGACTATAACACAACCTCAAAAATAGAAGTAAATATTTCTACGTAAACACATGACATCATAATAAACCTACTTACGAACGTTTTTCTCAGTCTCTAACACTTGCAAGGATTGTAATGTTTATATAACTAGAGGAAGCCTGGTTGCCTCAGTAACATAAAAACCGCCGTAGCAAGGTAGTGTCAGGAACAGATGGCAAAAGCTTCGAAGTAAAATCCCCACTTGGCCTCTTCGGTAGCGAAACGAAAGAACAGGGCGTGGGTCACCCCTTCTCCCACGACACGCAGGGAATACGTGGGCAGTGTTCTTCCTCCTATATCCCCAGGGGTGGATGATAATAAATAATAATAATAATAATAATAATAATAATAATAATAATAATAATAATAATAAATATAATAATAATAATAATAATAATAATAATAATAATAATATTTACCATAATGGTGATAGACATAATATTCCTCAGCATATTTTTTTTTTTTTTTTTTTTTCCAAAAGAAGGAACAGAGGAGGCCAGGTGAGGATATTCCAAAAAAGGCCCCGTCCTCTGTTCTTAACGCTACCTCGCTATCGCGGGAAATGGCGAATAGTATGAAAAAAAAAAAAATCATTAACAATATACAAAAAGGGTGATTAGTGACTTGATACGTCTCCTTATCATCCACAAATAACTTCAAGTAACTTGAATTTTCTCATTAGCACTTAACATCAGGCACCGATGCCGTTCTCAGACAAAACTTACAAATCTATAAGTTCTAAAAAAAGATACGAGATCAATAATAATAATAATAACAGTAATAACAATAATAATAATAATAATGATAATAATAATAATAATAATAATAATAATAATAATAATAATAATAATAATAATGCGTCCATACGAGTTAGGTTTAACAGAATATATAACACATTTAAAAGTCAGGAAAAAAATTGTTTTAAAATACCATGGATTTCACCCAACAGAAAAATGTCCATCTTACTATCTTCCCCGAAAGCCATGAGGGCAACAAACTATGGTGGACATAAAACTTGACGGGAGACTCGCCCCGCGGGATCCCAGGCTAGGACGCAGTCGCCACATCTGGACAGTATTAAAGGTTGACGTTCAGACCCGCGCCGCGATACCCAACCTCCATGGTCAACAAACACCTTGCCAGCCAGCCAGCCAGCCTAGCATAGTCTAGCTAGCGTAACTGGCACACACACACACACACACACACACACACACACAAGCCTAGCACAGCTTAACCAGCCAGTCAAGCCAGCCTAGCCTAGCTTAACCAGCCTATCAACCTAATCTAGCTAGCCATACAGCCTAGCCAAGCCTAGCCTAGCCGAGCTTCCCTACAATACACTGGCTTAACCTACCTACCCCCTCCCTGGTTCCGACGGCCCAGCATAAGCCGCTAACGAAACCACTCAGCCAGTATAACCTAACAGAGAGCCAGCTAACCAACCAACTAACCAGCCAAGTCTGGCCTACGAAGAAAGAGGTTTCTGTTATCTAGCCTCGAAGAAAGAGGTTTCTGTTATCTATCCTCTGAGATCAGGGCTATTAAGCTCCTCTTCTTTTCAGTATCCTGAGAGACGAAATTTTCCAAGGCTCTTCTTCTCTCTCCTAAGGGAACAGATAGACTAAGCTCCTCTTTATTTCTTTTCTGGTTCTTCCCTTTGTCGTGCGCAATCAGGTCCTGCGCTCCTCCTGGCTCCTACATTCGTCATGGCACACCCTTGCGTATGACGGCCTGACCTTTGACCTAACCTTAAGCATAAGGATTGGTATAAGAGCAGCTATCACACCAAAGTGCACTGCAGTCCAACTCAGTGGTCGTACCGCCGTGCTCATGGGTCGCACCGCCGTGCTCAAGGGTCGCACCGCCGTGCTTAAAGGTCACACCGTCGTGTTCAAGGGTCGCACCGTCGTGCTCAAGGGTCGCACCGCCGTGCTCAAGTGTCGCACCGCCGTGCTCAAGGGTCGTACCGCCGTGCTCAAGTGTCGCACCGCCGTGCTCAAGGGTCGCACCGCCGTGCTCAAGTGTCGCACCGCCGTGCTCAAGGGTCGTACCGCCGTGCTCAAGTGTCGCACCGCCGTGCTCAAGTGTCGCACCGCCGTGCTCAAGTGTCGCACCACCGTGCTCAAGTGTCGCACCGCCGTGCTCAAGTGTCGCACCGCCGTGCTCAAGTGTCGCACCGCCATGCTCAAGTGTCGCACCGCCGTGCTCAAGGGTCGCACCGCCGTGCTCAGGAGGTTACTGAGGGATTCTCACGTGCGCAATGATCACGGGGAGGAAGACTCTGGGCTGGACGGTGGTGTTTTGTTAGGTTGAGTGTTTGAATTTAAGCCACTTGGTTTGGTGGTTACTGTGGTTACGTTAGGTTATTAGGTTAACTCTGCTTACGTTTAATTTGGTTAGGTTTGGTTGGGTCAGCTTAAAGTTAAGTTTGTGGCTAAGTTAGGTCTAGTGGTTATGCTGGGGTATAGGCAAAGTTTCTTGGGTGGGTCAGATGGGTAGACTTGGCTAGGTTAAGTTAGGTTTAGTGGTTACGTCAACTCAGGTGGTTGGGCTAGATTTAAGTTTGCTGAGCGAGGCAAGGACACACTAGGCCAGGCTTGGTGGTTGAGCTTTATTAGAGTGTTAGGTTTGGTCAAATTTGCATACGTTATTTAAATATTAGATTAAAAAATTAGAGGAAAAAATATTCCATTTAAGATCCTTCATGATAATGCAGTTAAGAAAGTGATATAAGAAAAATGAAAAATACCACCAGTAGCGTACCTTGTCCACCGTGTACATGGCCATAAAGACACAGACATGGCCCTCCGACGGCCACCTCTGGACGCAGCGACGTGCCATCAGAATTCTTAATCCAGCACAGGGGTAATTGCCGGGTTCGACCAGAGACGGTGAAGATGTTCCACATACAACGCTCTAGCCTTGTCCCACCACGTTAACTTGGGAGATATTCAGTCTCTTGAGCATGGAGATGCCACCCTTGAGCACATCGATACTTCGTCACGACGCTTGTAACCCTTGGATAACACTCACTGCATTACGTGTGACGTGACTCTAAAACGTCTAAGTTGACAGGCTCGTTACCAGACCCATGGACTGTGCCGCTGTGTTCAAGGGTCACACCGTTGTGCTCAAAGCTTGTGCCGTTGTGTTCGATTCGTGCCGTTGTACTCAAGGGTTGTACTGTCATACCAGAGTGCCGTCTCCCTGCCCATGCTAACGACTATGTTACATGTTCACCACCCGAAGCCATCCGCTCCTCCAACATTATACACCCTCCCTGTATCAACAATGTATAATTTGTTTTACAATCGACAATAAATTGCCTCCTGGCTGGATTAAGCTGTCCCGAAGAGGCGTCATATTGCATTCCACAATTGAGTTGCAGAGCAGGTGAGCTGGGAGGGGCAGGAGTAGGAGGAGAGGTTTGGGTGAGCAGGTGGAGGGAGGGGAGAGGGGAGATTGTCCCCCCCGTCTCCTACGTCTCCCCCCGAAGCGTGCAACAGCTGCAGTTGCTGCTGGGCAGTGCCCAAGCGCCGCCATCATCACAACGATTCCAATGCCAGAAGGAGAACCCTATGTTGATCACCTGCTTCTGGCCTCTTTACTCATGCTTCCCGCGTACCACAATTACGTAGAGCCTGCCTCTTGCGCAGGCTTTACGGTCCTCCACCGTAAATTCGAAGCAAATATCATGATCTACGATGAAACATTTCGATATACGACGGTAATAAACACGACACACACCCATTAAAAATATACGAGTTTCTACATCGAAGTAACTTTACACACCGGCTCTCCTTTTATGAAATCATGATGAAATATACATCAGCGGATGCTGAGAACATGCCATTAATGTTAACTACAACACGAGAGGCTTTAACAACAAGAGCCTCTAGTACCAAACTAATAACTGCGAGGAAGAGAATTACATTGTTAATATCTATACCAACAGAATACACAATGAAGCCTTACAGTCCTTGGTGAAGTGTCTTATCGACGGTTGCAAAGCACACTAAATAAAATTATTATCATTTTATATATATATATATATATATATATATATATATGAAGAGGATGCTAAGCGAAACACTGCAATCAGGAAAATTTTTTTCTAATGTTACACCTTGATCAGATCCACTGTCAGTAAAGTGTGGATTTGGTTCGTTGAAGATTTCAAGTGTTCCTTACACCAACCATCTTTCTGTCAGGAGGCAGCTGGTGAGCGGTGGACTTATCTGGTAAAGTCTTAGGAGGTCTTCGTCCCCACAGCCCGGGCTGGGCTCAGGCTGATGTCGACAAAGCTGTTGGAAGCCGCAGCCCTCAGCCCTATATAGGCCCCACAGCCTGGCTAGTCTGGTACACTTTGTAGATACTTGTCCAGTAAATGCACTATTGAATTTCTCTTCCGAGCAGCCCATGGTGTTTCTGATGATGGCAGGTAAGGTGTTGAAGAGAGTCTTGAGCCCTGGATGTGCAAGGTGTTCTCTCTTTCCGTACATATCACACCGCTGGAACCATACCTTCCAAGATTTCTCTCCAGTCTCTGCTGTAGAGTCCAGCCTGTTTACAGTGTCCTCCTTCGCTCAGGTTTATGACAGCGCCATTGCGGGAAGTAAGATCCACGCATACTTTCCAAGTTTAATTTCACTCGCCCTGAAAAAGTGATATCAACCCACGGCAGTGTCTAGTCGTGTGAGTATTAGTGCACTGAATTCATAACGTCATTATTAACTGGTCTTACTTCTCTCGTCTTGAAGGCACGTAGGATCCATCCTGCCGTCTCCTCGCAACTGTTACTCTGCTGTGTTGGCTGACGGTGTGGTCATCGGACATTTCCACCCTGAGATTCTTTCGGGATTTGATGTTGTTTATGTCTGTCCTGTACACCGTAGGTAGCTTCCCATTTCTTCACCACCCTCACAACGCGGGAGATCTTCCATCATTACAAAGTATATCATCACCAGTGGCTTACAGACAGACGTGATTTATGAGTGTTTGGGATCATCTGTAAAAGGACGATATACAACTGTGGTTCGTGTTTATATCATTGTCAGATGCGTCACCTGACTCCGCCTGCTTGTTGGGACTACGCTGCGGGTGAAAGAATCTCCTTCTGGCGAGGATGTATCAAGCCTCTTGACGATGGACAGGACACTTGTCAGAAAACCTCTTACTTCACAAGAGTCCATCTTGTCCCTGTTACTGAGTGGAGCGCAGCCTCCTGAGCTGCAAAAACTTCTGAAATATGGATCCTGATGTAAACATCAGAACCCTTTTAGGAAGATGTCCCGGGATAATTAAAGATAGATAAAGTTAATCAGGTATGAGAATGAGAAGTAAAAATGAGAAGACACTTCCTTGGGAGATTTTTTTTTCACTCTGGCCGTACTGGACATTGCTGAACTGCTTGTTAATTAGTTCTATAACCATCCTTGTTTGTTCTTAGTTGTTCACATCTTACATGTTTTGTGGGTTACAACATCGAGGTCATATTCATAAAAGGCTTGTGTAAAGTCTTGCGTCTGCCACATCAGCATCATGTTTGTTCTCCGGTATCTTAATACCGTATCAGGTGACGGAGGCAAGATCTCCCCGCCCGAAGACCATGGCGTCCAGGGTTAGGTAGAGGATTTGATCCCCTGAACTGATCACACATCTCCAATCTCTCGAAAATTCTAATAATGATGTGTAGATGTTTGTGCTTTTTACTTTCTAGCTTTTTATTTTCTTTTTTTGGAACTACCTTGCTTCCTCCTCTAAGAAATAGCGCATTGCGAGTCGGTTCGAAATATTCAGAAGCGTCATCCATAAGGATACATTCTATGGCCATCTCGATGTCGTGTGGCTGGATGGTGACGTAACCAGCCATGGGTACAGCACTGGAGGATACATGTGAAGTTTGGTCGTGTAACTTAAAGGTGATCTTTCTGGCTCATTGAACACTGGTCCGTATTGCCTCCCTTGTGGTTCACTGACTTTCTTGCCATCATCCACATGCACCCTCTTCTGTGATCAGCGGCCGATGGTATTTGGGGTCCTGGAGTTGCCTTTGTATCGGAACAGAAATATCTGGAGGTTTTCTCGTATCTTGCCAACGGTTCCTTCTTTTCCCTGAGTTTCTGTACGATATCATGAGTTTAAGCTTTGTATCTTCCTGTTCTTCCAACAGGTTTGCTTTCTGTTGTTGTTATTGAGGGAACTGTGTTTGTTTCTTTTTTTTTTCATCAGGCCTGGAACTCGTTTCCGCCTTCCATAAAGGAAGGTTTCCTCGTTCCAGTCCAGCACTTTCTGCATTTCTTTATCGCTTATATGTACGTCTCCTGCAGTCCAACGCTTTACAGTCTCCTTGGTTTTCCTCCAGTCAGGAGTTGTTCCCATTTGTATCACAGACACTTCAATGTTTACTTCTTCCCATTTTCATGAGCTTAGCATTACACCTTCATCTGCTGAATCTGGCTCCCCAGAGCCATGTGTTACGGCATGGTGATTTACAATCCACATTCACCTATACCTCTCGTGAACTGTGATGTCAGTTTAGTGTCCTGTAGATTATGATCAACAGTAATATAAGTCCGCAGTACTTACGAAAACCATATCTAAATCTAACTGGTTTCGCTTCACGTAAATTAAAGAACTTGTCAACGGTTAAGTGGTTTCCTTTCGTCCAGTTGCTCATTTCAGATACTTTCGGTGAGATTTTCGGGCAAAGTGTTATTTCTAAAGCCATTTCCAGTTTGCGTCCGGCTCCGTTAGCTGGAAGTGTCCTGGAAAGACTATAATTGAACCTGGGTTCCCAAGCTATCATGATGCACACGACCGGACATAACCTAAAGAATTTAAGTTTAGACGAGGAACCGACAGAAGAGGACGCCAAAGGAGGCCTACAGTTAGAAGAGGGTCTGTATCTGCGAGTGTAAACCTCTGGCGCTTGGCTTACACTTTAGTACGATGATCAAGCTAAGGTAGAAGAGGAGCAGGGGACCAGCGAAGACTTCACCAGGTAGTCACCAACATTTCCAAGCTTACGTCAGTTTGAATGTTATAAGTGTGAGTCTTCACCGTGCGACTCAACTCCACAACCCGTCCCTCCCAACCCGTTACACCTATATGCGTCGTGTGACATTTGGGATCCAAACTCCACACTCCATGTCGTCTTTCGCGCGAGTGTCCATCAGGTCTGCCAGGGAAGCACATGTCTCAATCAGTCAAGCAGATATAAAACGGGTTTTCTCAGCTGTGTGTTATCAAATCCCCTGTCTGCATGTTGTTGGCACAGCTATATTAAGGACGATAAATTTCTGAACTGCCCAATTCTCAGGCGAAATTTCAAGAAAATTCTCTTGTTATTCTCTCCCGTTGCGACCGTTGTGTTGGCTGAGCCCCTGTTGTGGTCTGTTGTGTCTGGAAGGACGTTCTGAGATCCTTCATCATTATGTGCAGGGCAGCGCGGACCATTCCCTCGTGTGGCAGTGCTCGTCTGTCTTCTGTGTCTCAAGACTGAATCTATAAGAAAAAAAAAGTCTTCCTTTGTTCGGCCTCGTTTTTGCTAAATGCGCTGACGTGTGTTTTGCTTATTTCAAGGTATCTGTAGCCAGCACTGTACCTGCAGCCAGCACTGTACCTGTAGCCAACACTGTACCTGCAACCAGCGCTGTACCTGTAGCCGGCACTGTACCCGTATCCAGCACTATACCTGTATTCAGCACTATACCTGTATCCAACAAGGTACCTGTAGCCAGCAGGGTATGTGTAGCCGGCACCTTAAAATAGTTTGGGAGCGACGTTATCAGAGGGGCAGGTCAGGTTACTCTCATTCGGCAGTGGTAGGCACTGACCCAACCTGACACAAACACAACACCGCACTCTTAACTACATACCAATCATCCCGCACCGCCACCATCAACACACTCTCCACCACTCCAGCATCAACACACTCTCCACCACCCCCAGCATCAACTCACGTTCTCCATACTGGCTTCAACACACTCTCCACGTTAGCTATAACACACTTTCCACACTGACATCATCACACTCCCCACACTAGCATCAACACACTCTCCACACTGACATCAACACTCCCCACACTAGCATCAACACACTCCCCACACTAGCATCAACACACTCTCCACACTGACATCAACACTCCCCACACTAGAATCAACACTAACCACACTGACATCAACACACTCCCCACACTAGCATCAACACACTCTCCACACTGACATCAACACTCCCCACACTAGAATCAACACTAACCACACTGACATCAACACACTCCCCACACTAGCATCAACACACTCTCCACACTGACATCAACACACTCCCCACACTGACATCAACACTCCCCACACTAGAATCAACACTAACCACACTGACATCAACACACTCCCCACACTAGCATCAACACAC